>NC_140125.1:100741771-100938770 GCF_964035555.1 Netta rufina | reverse complement strand
GCTAATAGTGAATAAAATTCCTATAGCTTACAGTCACCTGATCACACCTGCAAGGCCACAGTCACCACCAAGACAGCTTGCTCTCGTCTCAGACAGCAAGTTCTCAGTCTCCAACATGCTGTCAGCTTGTTCAGCTGCATTCCTCTAAATGGCCTGGAACAAATATAGTCTCAGTGGAGCATCCAAATTTGTTACACTCTTAGTCCACAAGTTCAGCTATTTAAGGAGAATTTTGTTTATACTAGGAATCTATACACACACACATACACACACATTTTTTTTTCTTTTATTAAAAAACAAAAAAAAAAAAAAAAAAAAAAAAAAACAAGATTCTCAAAGATAATGACAGCTATAATGGCAGCTATAGCTACTGGTCAGCCTCCCTGTTCACTGTCGCTCACACAGCAATATTTGACTCAGTGCCCTCCTTTTCTTCTTAAATGAACTGCTCCCAGTCCTCATTTTACTTTTTCCATATTACCATAAAAAAAAAAAAAAAAAAAGTTGATATATTGATGGACTTAGAAAGTATTAAGAGCAAGAAGCTCCTTGCAAAGGCCTTCTGGGATTGGTTCACTTTGACTTGCTGTCATCCTTTGGCCCTGAAACTTTCATTAGTAGGAAATACGTTAGTATTTTAGGAACAATTACTTATGGGTGTGTAAAACACAGTTTATGTGTGGTAAACAGAAGTAACCTCAATTTATACTATTGCTGATGAAAGGGCAGTTGTATCTGTAGAAAGGCATGTTATCAAGTAACAAATAAAATGAAATTTCAGTCTGGTGAAACCAAGGGCAGAACCATACTTGCTTTAACTTCACCAAAATTTCAGTCAAAATACCTCCTCCAGATCAAGCCAAAGAAGCATTTACCAAGACAGAAGATCTTTAAAAAAGAAAAAAAAAAAAAAAAAAAAAAAAAAAAGATATCCTTTCTATATGTGAGTTATCATGTGTTATTATATCTAACAAAATTGTCTCCATGTCATGTGCATGACCTTTATAACAAAGGAAAACTAATGTTTGCTGATAGATCTCCCCTAGCAGTGAGCTGATCTATCATGTACAAAGACTTTCCACTTTCTGAACTGAACAGAGTGGCTGAGTCATATCTAGTTGTGTAGGTTCAAGTCTGGGCAAACAAAATGTGTTCTAAGAATCGTCTGTTCTTTGTGTTATGTCCTTAGCCAAAGTGTAGGACATAATTGTCACTAACTCACAAATGTGGAATACCTTTAAAAGCTGTTACCATTGATAAAAGTTTTGGAAAAGTCTCTTGATGTGTTTCCTCTGTGCAAAGCAATGCTGTTTGATGTCCATCTGTAAATAGTTTGATCAGTGCTATTTAGGGAATGTTGATACTGATTTTTTGAAGCACCTGCACTTCTCTCTCCCCACCCAGATGCAGGATTTTTCTCCAGAGACTTTACAAGCTGAGAAGGAAACAGAGAAATGAAACAACCTCTGAGAGCCCCAAAGGAAAAAAAAATATCACAGGTTACGTTAAATCCTCTGAGATTGTCTTGCATGTTATCCATTTCGGATAAATAATATACATAAGGTGAAGAAGAAGAAGAAAAAGAAGAAAAAAAAAAAAGGTAGTCTTGGATGTCATTAACATTTCAACTTTTTCAAATATTCTTGCCTCATGCAAATGCATGTTCATCAGGCATATACTGCAACTATGATTTGTATTTCTATCATCCTCCAAAGCATGACTACAAATAAACAGTTATTCACTAAATGTTTCCAGTCCTTCCTGCTCTTGGTTTTAATCTACTACAACCTCTAACCTCTCTGTCCCAATGACTTGATTCTAGTCCCTTCAGTTTTCTCTTTACCTTCAGTGTGTCTTTCCTCCATCCAGTTATCCTTGCCACAAATGTCTTTGCATTTTGCCTGAGGAAAGTCCTATTCTGAATTCTAGGTTTTTGGCACAATTTTCCTTTTTTTTGTTTGTTTGTTTGTTTGTTTGACAGTGGTGTTGAGCCAGTTCTTGCTCCTTTCAAGACCTAATTCTCTGAAAGAAGAATTTCTTTCTCAGGGGAAAGGGTTAATGTGCTAATTTTTATTATTATTATTATTTCCTATGTTTGCCTTCAAAATGAAATGGAAAGAGTCAAAAGGTGGAAATACATACCCTGAAGTAGTATATGCTATAAGAGATATGCATGTGGTATACAGAACATTCTTCCATTTTGATCCTTTTATTTATTTATTTATTGACGTTTACTACATATAAAAATGAAGCAGGAAACAAGGTAGTTAATATTATCATCAGTTACTAGTTTAATATGGGATTAAAAATAAAGGGGGTACAATAAGAATGTAAGCATGTGGAAACCATAAAAAAAGGTGGAAAAAAAGACTACAAGTCTAAATGCAATGCTGAGATGAAAGTCCTAGTCCCACACAAATACAGGCTCTTCACAAACAGCAAGCTTAGCCAAAATGGTACAAAGCCATTACCAAACTCCTGTTATTTAAGAGACACTGAGTATCTGGAGCCCTTTTCCTAGGGAAAAAGAAGAGTGACCACTGAATTTCACTTATTAACTAGCAAGTTAGAAACACTGTACATTAGGGACCTTGTGGATCTCACTGAACCATGCAGATCTGAGGTAGCCATTCCCTGGGCAACCCATTCCAATGCCTAACCACTCTTTATGAGATGAAATTTCTCCTAATTTCCAACCTGAACCTCCCCTGGTGCAACTTGAGACCATTCCCTCTAGTCCTGTTGCTAGTTATTTGCTAGAAGAGGCCAACCCACAGTCCCCCACACCTTCCTTTCAGGTAGTTGTAAAAAGCAATGAGCCTTCACTTCTCCAGACTAAACAACCCCAATTCCTTCAGCTGCTCCTCACAGGACTTGTGTTCTGGGCTCTTCACCAACCCCGTAGCCCTTATCTGGACATGTTCCAGGGCCTCGATGCCCTTCTTCTACTGAGGGGCCCAAAGCTGAACATAGTAACAGAGCTAAGTACAGGGGGACGATAACCTTAACCCAAATGATGTGAAAAACAAAACAAACAAACAAAAAAAAGGGGGGGGGGGGGGGGGGCATTTGCAAGCTCCTGGAATAGAAATGGGCAGTATTTTATAGCTGAGACATAAACTATAACTTTGAACACTCAGATTAACCAAATAGTAAGAGGTTTATCTTTGTCTTCCATATATCTAAGTGTCTTGTATTTTCATAAAATCATGTCATTTAAGTTAGGAAACTCAGTCATTATGAACTACAGAACTACATTCTTAGAGATATTGTCACTACCAATTTGGTACTTGCTATAGAGAGTGGTTTTAGAGCTTTGGAACAACACATACTGTTAACTGGAATTGAAACAGTTGTTTTTCTGAGCAAGAAGCATGGTTGAAAGAGAAGCACATAAGTAAGAAGACATATTGTTAAGACTTAAGAATGTTTATGCAGTAAAGTACTGTACAGACTGGTCTGAGTGCTTCAAAACTCTTAATGTTATGCAAGTTCAATATACATACATTTTTTGTCATATTCATCATGCATAGAGAAAATCAGTTCAAAAGTGTGTGAGGGTTGGCAAGTCTGCAGAATAAATAAATAAATAAATAAATAATAAAACCGTATAGCAGACAGAAATCCAAAGCAAATCTTCCATCCTGCCTGCTGGTCCTTAATGCTCTCTCCTTATTCTCCTTATTACTTTTGTGTCAGTGAAAATAATGGCAACCAGTGCATAACGACTGTTATCAGTCAGTAAAAGAATGAGGTCTTCTGAGTTTCTAGTAATTTAAAATATCAAGTACAGGGCCTCCCTGGACCTAGTACTTATCAGAGCTTTGGATATCATGATAATTCAATGCTAGCAGTCACATCAACTTCTGAAAGAAGCTTTCATCCCCAAAACCATGTAGACTCCACTACTAGAATACAATCAGATGCAAATACACATATAACCTATATTTTACAGAATAGAGAAAACACAATGCATAGGTTATAGACTAAGGAGAACAGAATAACTCTACCTTCTGTGTTCAGCATCAGTAGTATTTTCTGTTGTAGTGGAATCCAGGGAGACAGCAACTTTGCTGTGCTGTTTTAGGAAACACTTCCACAAAGTGAGCAACTCAAAACCACCAAAAGATTGTGAATCTTATAAATCAGTTTTAATTGAACTAGAAACTAGAGCAAAGACATTTTTAAAACCGGGAAAGTTCAGACCAACAGAGTGAGACAAAAGAGAAGATTGTTAAATAAATCTTTGTCAACTGCCATATGCTTTTTTTTTTTTTTTTTTTCCCTCATTGGCTTCAATTTTCAATTTAACAACTTCAGAAAGTTTTCTAGACTCCAGCACACTTTCCAGACTCATTTCTGCATCCCGAACATTACTTTTTATACATGTCATCCTTGAGGCTATGCTACACATTTGCTTTTCCTGTAATCTCCACATTTCTGCCGTTGCTGAAGACAGTTAATTCTCTGAGATATCTTCTGCTCTCCCTGCTCCACCTCACAGCCCAATGAGACCTTCCCATCAAGCACCCCTGTTACTGTCAAGAAAGAAGTTTTCTCCCTCCTTCCACACAGATCCCAATACAACCCAGTGTGCAGCAGGCAGAACAAAATTAACAACCAGCCTTCCTCTCTACAGACTGACCCACTTTTTTTGAAGGAACCTAATGTACAGTAACTCTGGATAAACCCTTTAAACCATCACAAATGTCCAAGGTCATTTTGTGCTTTTTGATCTTCATGTCACAGAAGTTTAAGATACACAGTCATCCCTGCAAGACTGATTTATAATGCACACACCACTGAATCCCTCTTGAATCTATTGACATTATGCCTTTCAGAAATGATCCATCTCCATGTAGCTTTGATGAAATTGGTATCACACTCTCAGTTCCCTGCTCTTTTATGTACCTTTGTGACTGTGACTGTAATTCCAGGAAATGCAAGGTGGGTAATTTTCACAAAAGCTTTACATGCACAGAACATTTATATTGACACAATATATATTCACAGAATCCAAAGGCAGTGACTGGGAGAATGAAGTTAGTACGCAGTGTAGGAGAAGATCATGCCTGAGACTGTCTGAGGAGACCAAATGTGCACAGGTCCATGGGACCTGTTGAGATGCATTCAAAAATACTGAGGGAACTGGCAGATGAAGCCATTAAACAACTGTCCATCATATTTGAAAGTCATGGCAGTCCAGTGAAGTTCCCAGTGACTGGAAAAGGGGAAACAAAATCCACATTTTTTAGAAAGAGAAAAAAGAAAGACATGAGAAGCTGCAGGCCAGTTAGTCTCACCTTTGTGCCCAGCAATGTCATGGAGCACAGCCTCCTGGAAGCTATACTAAGGCACATGGAAAACAAAGAGGTAATTGGTGACATTTGACATGGCTTCACTAAAGGCAAATCATATGTGACAAATCTGGTGGCTTTCTACAATGGGCTTACAGTATTGGTAGAGAAGGAAAGAACACCTGATGTCTTCTACCTGAATTTCTGCAAAGCATTTGACACTGTCCTGCATGACATCCTTGTCCCTAAATTGGAGAGACATGCATTTGACAGATGGACCAGTCAGTGGATAAGGAATTGGCTGGATCGTCGCACTCAAAGATTTGTGATCAATGGCTCCATGTCCAGGTGGAGACCGGTGATGAGTGGCATCTCACGGGGTGCTGTATTGAGAACAGCACTATTCAACATCTTTGTTAGAGATGTGGACAGTGGGATTGAGTGCAACCTCAACAAATTTGCCAATGACACCAACGTGAGTTGTGTGTTCAGCCTGCTGGAGGGAAGGGATGTCATTTAGAGGGATCTGGACAGGCTTGAGAGGTGGGCCTGTGAAAACCTCATGAAGTTAAAGTGCAAGGTCCTGCACTTGGGTTGGGACAATCCCAACAACAAATACAGACTAAGTAGAGAATAGATTAAAAACAGCCCTGAGGTGAACAACCTACTGTACCAAGAAACTTGACATGAGTTAACAATGTGTTCTTGCAGCCCAGAAAGCTGACCACATCCTGGGCTGCATCAAAAGAAGCATGGCCAGCAGGGCAAGGGAGGTGATTACCCCCCTCTACTTTGCTCTTCTCAGACCCCACTGGGAGCACTGCATTCAGCTCTGGGGCCCCCATCACAAGAAGGACATGGAATTATTAGAACAAGTCCAGAGAAGGACCATAGAGATGATCAAGGGGCTGGAGCACCTCTCCTTCAAGGACAGATTGAGGGAGTTGCAGTTGTTCAGCCTGGAGAAGAGAAGGCTCCAGGAAGACCTTATAAGCAGCCTTCCTGTCCCTAAAAGTGGCCTACAGGAAAGCTGAGAAGGGACTCTTTGTCGGTGAGTGTAGTGACTGGACAAGGAACAGCGGCTTTAAGTTAAAAAGGATAGGTTAAATTAGATATAAGGAGGAAATTCTTCACTCAGAGGGTGGTGAGACACTGGAACAGGTTGCCCAGAGAAGCCGTGGATTCCCCATCCCTGGATATTTCCAAGGCTGTATTGGACCGGGCTTTGAGCAACCTGGTGTAGTGGGAGGTGTCCCTGCCCATGGCAGAGGAGTTACAATTAGATGGTCTTTAAGGTCCCTTCCAACCCAAACCATTTTGTGACTGTATGTTATCGGGCATGTTCCATATGGGATCCTAAGGTCTTCAAAAGCAATGAGCAACACATCAGACTCACATAGTAGAATAGCTTTGTGAGAGGAGAGGCAAGCAGGGATTTTTGAAGTAGCAAAGGCATTTTAAGTTCTAATTACTTTTACAGTCAATTGAAAGGTTGTGACTGTCTTCAGTGGAAACTAGATTAGGAATTGTGTGTGCTTGTAAGCACACATACATATTTCGATATTGACTTCAAAGTCAGGCACAGAAATAAAAAAAAATAATAATAAAAAATCACCTAAACCTGTTATGCTATAAACAGTGCTCACCCATGTGTGAATTTTCTTAAGATTAGGAAGACTGAATTTGTATACACAGTGTGTCAAGATACATACAGCCTCTGACAACTTTCACATTTTGCTATTCTGGAAGGAGGTCTCATCTCTTCTAGACACCCAAAATGAAGCTTTGTGCCTAAAACAAAGTGGCAGTATAAAGCACCATGCCTAATAGAATAAAAGCAATACCATATCTGTATCCAGAACACATAAGGTTACAGTTTTCTGAGGCTTATTTTTTTATGCTATTTTTGCATAACCCAAGCTTTTGCATAACCCATGGCTTTTGCATAACCCAAGTGACAGTCTAGCCTTCAGACTGATGACTCTCCAAACCTTATTCTTTTTTCCTGGTGTTTGTTAAAATGACACACTTCTTCAAGCCCCTTGGGGATGTGGAACATATCCAGAGTGGAAGTTCTGGGAGTCACAAGGTATCCTCTTGGTAATAATAGCTTTATTATAACACTCTGTGCTCTTCCAGCTTATACACTAGATTAGAAATGTTTGTCCAGACAAAGTGTTTTTAGAGTAAATTGCTAATGAGAAATAATGAAATGCTGATATTTCTTCCTTCCTTCCGCAATTTCTTATTTAAGGCACCAAACTCCCAACATTAACTTATTCCCTTCAGAGTCATAGGACAGACTCTGGCTTACTAACTTCCTGCCTAATGGATCTTTCTGCACAAATTGGGCTTATAGGGGTTTATTTTTCCCTGGAGAGAAAATAGCTGGATTATGCTTTTTTGTTGTTGTTCTTTATCTATTATTTACATAGCAAAACCATTCCTATTTTTTCTTGCTGAAAATGTGCAGTTATTCCTGGTATCAATAAAAAGGTTTTTGTTAGTGCAAAAAAATATCGTGTACTGTATTTTTTCTAAACATATATTACAGAAATACTTATTTGGTCTATGGCAAGTCCAATTTGGACTGTCATAGTTGATATAGGAGATAAGATATTGCATTCCAAAATACAAAAGATTTTTATGCATGTGCCCAAGGTTTGCAGATACCCATACTTATTTTCTCTTATCCACAAAAACTATTTCTCCATGATTCTTTCTATACTTTTCCGACATCAGGCTCAGCTTCAAAATACAGATAAAGAGTAATATTTGTTAGCAGAAGTTAATGTATACTCACGGAAGACAATATATTTCAGTTTCGTTAAAAGCTGATTAAATATTACTTTGTTTAAGTATTAAAGGATGCTTTTTCTTACTGACACAGAAAATCTATAACATCAGTAATCTGAAAGGTTTTTAGATATTACTGTTTGAAAAGCAAGCTCCATTATGCCCATGGAATTTTCTCTGCTGACATTTAGCTGTTAGTAAGGGTGACCTCAGTCTCTGACTAATGTGAATGTCATGATTAATGACATTCAGTCATGTGCCCAAGAAGATGACGTGCTTCAGGTGAGGCTGTGTCAGAAGAAATGACTAGACACAGAAATCTGTCAATCTAATGGTTAACCAGACACAGAATCTACCAGTCTAGAGAGAGCTATTTATAGCAGCTTTCTCCAGAGGAAGTGGAAACTTAATTAGACACAGCAATACCCATGTGAAATAGGTAAGAATGCAGTAAGCAATTTAAATGTGTGCATAAAAAGATACCAAGTTTTGTTGATCCAATAAGGATTACACAATAAATGAGAGGGAGGTTCTGGGAGAAAGTCTGGTCCCACTGAAATCAAATAAAAAATTCTACCGGACTT
Source organism: Netta rufina (assembly GCF_964035555.1). Taxonomy (NCBI): domain Eukaryota; kingdom Metazoa; phylum Chordata; class Aves; order Anseriformes; family Anatidae; genus Netta; species Netta rufina. Next base: position 100,930,093 of record NC_140125.1, on the reverse strand, counting down.
TAAAGGGGCCAAAATTTTACCTCTATTCACTGAAAATCAGTTTATTCCTTCTCTATAGTGTCATTATATTTACTATTAATAGCTTGCGTAACTAGGCAAATACAGAAATATTTCATATATTTCTAAGAAAACTCTGAAGTTATACAGAAATGTAATACTTGGATTCAGAAGTATACATATTTAGCATGATCTCTTTAAGTATAGTTTAAATATTCTAAGAAAAGTATATAAAATGCTTAAGGTATTATTACCATATTTACTGGTGTAGCTCTCTGTGATATTTGTATTAAGAACATACAATGAAAGTCAAAGGTTTGTCTAAGATTTGTGATCAACTAGTAAAAATGTTCTCTTTTCTGTAGCTGGTAGGGAAACTCATCCTTTGAAAGATGAAGTGTAAGCATGGAAAACATTAAAGACTGCTAATCTTTAATAGCTGTTCACCACTTGCTTGTGCAAACACCTCTTCTGTGTGCTCCCCTTTAGCATTTGCACACATTAGCTGAAACCGTAGCAGCACACATCCTTAATATTGCATCACTATTATTGACTGCCTAGCCACAAAAGCTGACATTGTAATTTTTACATTGTACAAAAAGTGTCTTATGGGATGCACCGTTTCACTTTTTCTAATATCTTCCTGTATTTTTTAAGAAATTAAATCTTAAGAACAAATAGAAGGGCTTGATTTGTGGTTGCCAAATTAATATATTTTTATACATATTTATTATTCTGAATGTTATTTTTTTATACATAATTTCTCAGGAAGTTTCCAACACAGAGTTTTTTAGAGAGAGAGAAAAAAAAATAATAATAAAAAAAAAGAAAAAAAAAAAAAGATCAGGTTAATTCTTTAAAGTGACAAAGTCATATATCAAAGAAATAAAGAATGCAGTACAACTTCAGAACAAGGTTCTGAGAGCTGAAGATCATGAGTACAATCTCCAGAAAGGTAATACAGATAGCCAGTACCAGCTGTGAGCCCCCAACAAAGAAAATATTTTGATAAGAATCATTTTATTTCATTCTCTCAGGTACTTTTTCTGTCCCAATTTTTTTCTGAATGATCACTTGTTGAAGAATAAACATACAGTTCACATCTCTTGTCTGCTATAACTTGTGTGACAAATAAGCAGGATTTAGTCACTTCTGGTAAACTTAATACTTCCAGAAGCAATGCTGACTTTTTTTTTTTTTTTTTTTTTTTTCCCCAGAGATTACTACTTCAAAAGAATAGAATGCCTCCACTATTTAATAACAGGAATTTCATCAGACAACAACAAACCTTTATTACAGATAACTAGAATGGTGAGTATGTAGTTGTCTTCAAAAATAATATTAAAAAAAAAATCTTAAGAACAGAAGAAATTTCATTGGACTCTCACTGACAGTAACTCACAATGTCCTATGTTGTCACAGAGGTCAGTGGTTTATAAAAGGTAACTGGAAGCAAATCACTATAAGTAGTACAGCTATGGTATTTCTAAAGGTAAAGGAAACACACAAACAAATAAACAAAACTTTAGTGTAGCTGAAAATTTTGCAATCATTTTAACACGTATTTATGGAGGATATGTTATGATAAAAAGCTCCCTGATTTATAAGTTCTGAAAATAGAGTAATAGGGACAATTCTCACTCACTGAAAATGAAATGCAATGAAATAACTTAAGATCTGTTGCCCTGAAGTGGGCAGAATTCTACTTGAATTAAGCTACTTAAAGGAGGAATCACAGAATCACAGAATCACAGAATTTCTAGGTTGGAAGAGACCTCAAGGTAAGATTGAATCACACCCATTGTCAAATAAAACTTGCACAATTCTTTTTAGTGTCAATCTCAAATCATCAGAAACACAGTAAAATTAAAGGTAAAGCCAATACAACTTCTGGGCAAGATTTCTGGCCTTCTGTTTCTATCCCCATATTGTAATTTTCATTCTCTTATAGTAGGTATTTCAGTAAAACCTTATACTGTTGGATAAAACTATTTTAAATTGAAAATATATAAAAAATCAATATAATTAAAAAGGAAATTATTATTTATTTATTTATTTATTTTTTAACATGAAAAAATAAAAGCATCATTGGATTTATTTCAGCATTAGTTTCTTGGCTGGATACAACTATTTTATGAAGTTTATGTTACTGAGAAATGTAATATTTTCCAAGTGTTACCTGTAGTTTTCTCAAATGACTTGACATAGACTTCTCTTTCCTACCGTATGTCTTTGTTTACTCATTTCTTACTGGAACCCGCTGATGTCTTTGTAAATTGCTAAAATTAATTTCAATCCTCCATGTGAATTGCTCCGTATGTAGATGACTAGAATGTTTCCGATTACTATAATTGAACATTTTTAAAAATGGCTTTTAAATGCACTAATTACCCTCTTATGTCTAGAGCCAGTTGGAAACTAAAAGAGCATCCTCTGCTGCAGAATCTGCAGCAGATGCTGTTTTCCATAAAGTAAGAATCTAGCATCTATCTGGATGTCCAGCTGGAAAACTAGAGGAAAGGACCTTGAGGGATTCCCTGGGTTATGATGAAAGCTGGTAAACCAGTCACATGTTCAAAGCCGGGCAACTTCTATACAAAAGTAGCTGCTTCTAGATGGAAAATAATCACTCCATAAAAGTGCATGTCAGAATATTGTAATTTTGTTTCTATTTTGCAATTCAAAACATTTTCAAAATGTAAATGGCCCCCCAAAATAAGACCTTTTAGGGGGAGTTTTGACTGTGATTCTTGTTAAAAAATAATGACCATGCCATTTTCCCACATGGTGTTTTTCTTCCTTGCCAGAAAATTACCTCCTGTTATTTACAGGAAGAAGTTTGGCCTGGGTTCCTTCTGTGCTCCCAATTCGTATTAAAGAAATAGCAAATGCTGTCATTAATAAATAAATAAATAAATTTCTAACTTCCCTCTTTTCCCACAAGGAAAATATATTTATGAACACCTGGTGAACTCTCACTAATGAAACTCTTTGCCTGCCAATGAAGTTCCTACCATTGCCGGCTCTGAAATAGGTAGTTCTTTTAAACAATAAGGTTCAATGATGTTGAACTAAAAATGTTGGTTCTCATAAAAACTGCTAAGTGGCAAATGTGATTTTATCTGATGAAGTGTATTTCATTAAAATGGTTATTAATTATACCTGAAGTGACTTTTCTTAAGGAATCATATATATATATATATATATATATATCCCTTATGATATATATATATATAGATATATATATCATAAGGGAGTAAGAGATATTAAAGGTGTATTCATAAAAAATTTTTAGTGGAAAGTGAAATAAATCTTGAATTTCCAACTGAAAGGAAAATTCCCTCTAAAACATGGCTGTAGCTGAAGAGTGTGTAAAACTATTTACACTTGTAGCATTGTAATGAACATTGTACATTTGTAAGTTGTTATTGGAAAATTAGGTTTCATAGAATCATAGAATCACAGAATGGTTTGGGTTGGAAGGGACCTTAAAGACCATCTAATTGTAACTCCTCTGCTCTGGGCAGGGACACCTCCCACTACACCAGGTTGCTCAAAGCCCCATCCAACCCAGCCTTAAACACATCCAGGGATGGGGAATCCACAGTTTCTCTGGGCAACCTGTTCCAGTGTCTCACCACCCTCTGAGTAAAGGATTTCTTTCCAATAGCTAATGTCCTAATGTCTAATTTATGCACTTTGAGTTTAAAGTCATTATCCCTTGTGCTATTACTACAATCCCTGAATGAGAGTCCCTCTCCAGCTTTCCTGTAGGCCACCTTTAGGGACAGGAAGGCTGCCTAAAAGGTCTTCCTGGAGCCTTTTCTTCTCCAGGCTGAACAACTGCAAGTCCCTCAATCTGTTTTTGAAGGAGAAGTGCATTGTCTTTCGCATACTGGGAATGAGACTTGGCGGAGCTTTCTAGATGCAGTCTAATATATATTAGAAATATATATGTAGTCTAATATATATTTGGAACCTAGCTATATTTAAAAAGTACTCAGTAAAGTCTGTACTCCAATGCATCCTCCAGGGCATGGATAAAGGTGTTTAACAGAACAGGTTCCAGGACAGACACTCATAGTACTTCATTACGCAACACTGAATTTGACATTTCACTCATCTAATAGTTCCCCCATCTAGACCACAGCATCTTAACTTTGATACAAAGATGCTGTGGGACACCACATCAAAAATCTTGCTAAGATCAGAATAGATGACATACACCTCTCTCCTTTCATCCATAAATCAACATATTCATAGATTATTTTATCATAGATACATAGATGCAATCAGTTTTACTTTTGATGGTTAATCACCCAATCAGCTAACCACCTTTTATCTTTTGTGCTTGTAATGGCTTTGTGGGTGTTATGCTTTGGGATTTTTCCAGGACAAAGTCAAGCTGACTATTGAGTAGTTCCCTGGTTTCTTGCCCTTTTTGAATATGGATGCAATATTCCCCTTTCTGTAGTTTTCAGTCAGATGATGTGAAAAACAAGGCTTGGAAGGCATCACCTTATCTTCACCTGCCCTCGTTAGATTAATCATCTTAGTCAGCAGTGGCCCCACAGTTTTCTTGTTCAACATTTTACTATAACTCACTGATAGAAGTTCTTGTTGCCCTTGACAACACTTGCCAGTTTCAAATCTAGAAGAACTTTGGCTTTCCTAACAGCATCTCTACATGCCAAGGTAGCATTTTCATATTTCTTCTTTCTAGCTTGTCCTTACTTCTATGCTGTTAACTCTGTTTACCTAAGCTGATGTCCTGATACATATAATCACTTTTCTGAGTATGGGGATGGATCATTCTTGTACTAGAAGGAGTTTCCCCTTAAAGATACTAATTTGCTGGAGAAAGGAAACTTCTCCTTCCCTGAAGAGAGAAAAAAAAAAAAAAAAAAAACATTAACAGAGCCAACTGAAATAGTTATTTAGCTCCTTCCATATTCAGAGACATCCAGTTCAGTAGGAGTTATGTTCAAGGTCTCAACGTAATTTACAATTATATTAATGAATTTTAGGTAATATAATGGAAATCAGAATTTTCTGCAATTCCTTTGCAACTTACTAAGCTGAGTTGTAGTTGAAATTAATGGCAAACTGTTCCATTGTTAATCACTAAGTTCTTTAGCCAGTCTCATTTTAAAGACAGAAAGGCACTCAGAATACAAGGCATAAATGTTAAATAAATAAAATCATTTTAGATGTGAGCAGTTTTTATTCTTTGCATATGGGATACTATAAATTATGTTGTAGAACACAGATACAAAATATGAGCTTCCAAACTAAAATTTCAAACTATTTGGATTACAATTTATCAAAATAAATTGAAGTTAATACACATTAAATTTTCTTACATTTATTTTTACTCTGGTATCCTGACAAGTATTCTTCAGCCCCCCCCCAGATAAATAAATAAATAAAGGTTTAATATTATTAGATATTATTAGACCTCGACTTATGTGTTCTTTTCCTATGGAAAAATAAAACATTTGAATTTTCAGAAACTACTAAACACCAAGAATATTCATTACACTCAATTATGGAATTATCTAATGTGTACATGAAAATCTGCTATCCACTTGATTCAAGATCTCCCTACATAGTGCAGAAAATATCTGCCAAAAATTGTCTAACCAATTTCATAAATAAGAATGATAATATCAAAAATTCATTATTATTATCTTATGTTACTGAAATTCATCATTTTAATACCAAATCAGATGGCACGGGACAAAATTCAGTGAAGTACCATGCCAATATAAACAGCAGACAAACATTTTTTCCAGTAACAAGGAGAATCAGTTTGCGTATTTTGATCTTTTTTCCTACAGGCACTTTGTTTTCTTTTGGTCAACAATATCAAAAACAATTCACCATTTACCAGATCAGTCCCAAACAAAATAAAAAAAGACTTGGATAGTACCGGTATTTGGTGCTAACCTACTGTTATGTGGAAATTGTATATCTTTGGTACCCTGGGTACCAATTCTCTCTAAGAAAGATTGTTTTCCAGTGCCCAGTTCTGTGAGACCCCACTCTCCTCCTCTCCCTGCTCACTCACACAGACCTCAACAGACTAGTTCCTGGCTTTCTGACTAACACTGAGGAACTGTATTTATAAATACATCCTGCCACTTTCAAACTCAGAATTTCCTTGCAAGAATATTGTCGTTTTTGCTGAAATGAAAACAAGACCTTGCAAACACTGTTAAATGTTCTTCATGCCACAATGTAATTTGGTTTGACCATTGTTGATGCTGACAGAAAGGACAGGAGAGAAGAGTTCTTGCATTTTAATGGGGGAAAACACTACCTTTCCTTCTAAACGTTTTGGTCAAAAATCACCTCTAACTTCCACTACGCTATTTTTTCCACTTTTTGTGTGAAAAGCTTTTAAAAGATAACAGAAATCTACACTAGATGTCCTTTACTTTTGCTAGTCTGCTTACTAGTTAGAGCATTACACAGAAACCTCAGTCTGAACTTGATCATTTTTTTAAATGGCACACTAAACTTATCATTCATTAGGTAACGCACATGCTGAGATGTTGGCTCACCTACTATCCACAGGAGATACTGCTCAGTGATTGTATTTGTTACTGGTACCATAAAGACACCTGGGACAAAGGCATTTCTTTCTCCTCTCAGGTTCCTCACTGTGGTGCCATTAGAAGGCCAGTACAAGGTTATTTTGGTTCGGAATCTTGCAATTGCATTAGTACCTACAGAAAAGAGAACAGAAACTGAGAACATAGTACTTATGACTGACAGTGAGTGTAATGATCAATATAAAAATGATTGTCCTTATTTTTTTCTAGAAATATCATAGTTTGCTTTTTTTTTTTTCTTAGAAGTGTATGTTTTCTTGAGCAATTGATGCATTTTTGAAAAGATTTTCAAGATTTAGCCAACTAAATCAACTAAAATGAAAGTTATACTGTTAAAACTTCACTAAGATTGTTCACATACTCTTGTTAAGAAAACTAAAAAAAGTTAAAAAGTAAAGCAATCCTATATTAAACAAATTAATACCATGTTAGAGCCTGTGTTCAACACTAAGGCCACCATGGCAACAGATGGGTCAAATTTTCAGTTGTTTTTAATCAGTAAAATTCTCTGGGTTCCAACAGAGCTTTTCTGATTAAAAGCATCTGAAAATCTGGACCAATTATTTCCAGATAAATTATTCATGAAATAATGGGCAATACTGCAAATAATTAATTTTATTAATATAGACTGGCCATCTATAGAGTTGGATGAGTAGGGAAAAACATTTTTGTTAAAAGTGGCTTGATAATTAATTGGGAAAAAATCAGTTGTCATTATTATTCATCCCATGTAAAAATAACTCAATATACTGTAATAAAGTGATAACAGTAACTGCAGGATTGCTTATTGGATAATTTCAAGCTATAGGAGTGCATGTATATAACTTGCTCTAAGATAGAAGCTCTATTGCTAATTATATCACAATTAAAGTCTATTAATTAAGTTAATATGAAACAGAGATCAGTTTGATTCCAAACACCGAAATAAAGTATTTCAGAGTAGATAGTTATGGGACAAACTTTACAAGTGGTGAAACTACATGGCTAGATTTGAATGCATGCCTCTGAAAGACTTATCCTGTTTATATCTGAGAATAGGGAGTGAAAATAAAGTAGAACCACACAAGTATCGGATATATAAGCCATTACTGGGTTCCAAGAACAACACAATACACTACTGCTAACATCAGGCAAAGCATCACCAGAGGAAATAAGCTTGAAATTTGAAATTAATTAAACTTGCCATGTTTCCACTGCATCCTGGATATGTTCCAAGTAAGTATAAACAAATTTAAATATATCGAATAAACATCTAGACCATTAATATTGTCATATACAATCAAATTAGAAAACAGTTGCTCAGACTCAGTCAACTTTCCCAGGTACTAGAAATATGAGCCAAAAAAAAAAAAAAAAAAAAAAAAAAAAGCCTTAATTGTGCAAGCCAACAAATGTTTGACATTATCGTATCGCAGAATTATTCAACATACGAATTAAAGATTCTCCTAGAGAAAATCACTGTTAAAAGCAAGGACTTTGGTTTCCATAACTATCTCCACTTCAGTATCCAGGTAATTTATTTTTGAGATTTCATTAGCTTCTGTATGCATCAGCAACCTTACTACTCTGGAAGACTCACAGAGTATTAGGCCCTGAAGATTCTGTTCAGTTATATTCAGCCAAAATAGACAAACAGAAATGTCCTAGCTTCTGCTAATATTCTACTAGGGGTGACTGAGCTTCAGCATCGGCAGCTTTCAACCTTCTCTGTAACTTCTACATATCTGTAAATCATTGGGTTCCCTTTCCCTTTGCTCTCTTCTGGCCCCACCCACATCTATTATCATCATCTCACTCTTCCATAGAGCTGTAATTACTAGTTTGTGCTACATGCTAATATGGCTCACATTTCATTGGGAAATATAATTCTAGGAGAAAAAGGAAAAAAAAATCTGGAAGAAAAAAACTTTATAGTTCTGAAATTACCATGAAAATAAAACTAGAGACATTATCTTTCCTGATCAAACTATCTGGTAATTTATTTCCTCCTCTGCATAGCCTTCAAAGGTCTGCACTAACACAGTGAGATGCCAGTTTTGAAAATAGAAGGGTAATTTTTTTTTAATTGATTGTTGTCTGTATTTACTATATTTGCAGTTTTTTCTCTTTAAGTCACAAGTCACAGGGAGGATATTTGAAGCTTCTTTTTTTTCTTTCTTTTTTTTTTTCTTTTATTTTTTTTTCCCTGTAGAGGGGAAAACTTTCCTCTGTCAGTTCTGTCTTTCTCTTTCACTCTGTTGATGTGAGTGCAGAACTCAGTCTGTTAATCCTGACTATGGTACAGTGAAGGGTGACACTAAAACTGTGATTGTTTGGGGGCCACACCACCAGTCCTTGTATTTTATGGCAATGCATATAATAGAATACTTGAAAATAATGCCTTCAGTTTCAGTAGAATTGTGTTATATCTTCAGTGGTGCAAATAACATTGCAGTCCAGGGCAGGATTAGAAAGGCACTTATCACTGAATGTACTTGCTGTCACTTTGGCACTATGTAATTCTAAATCTCTTACAAATCACTGTCAGTTAAATGGGGGTGGGGGGGGAGGGGGTGGACGACACATATGCATCATGTAGCAATCATATGCATCAAGTAGCAGCTCAGTGTTTTAGCTGCAGTTGAAATCAGAAGAACTAACTGCAACATAGTTACCCTTAACATAAAAACAACATGAAATCTAAGGCTGAACACAAGTATTATTCAAGGAACGCTAGTTTGGAAAGCAGAATCGTAAAATCCTAATAATCTCCTAGACACCTGGAAGTTCATATGGATTGTATTTTCACCAGAAATTTTATAATGATAATTGCTCTGCTGATATTGAAAGTACAATTTGGTAAGCATATGCTAATGGTGACTATCAAATACACACACAATAAGTTTTATTTACAAATGTGTTTGGAAGAGACAATAATGCCCACTTGTGGTTCAGAGGTCTGATTTTCCTCAGTGGGGTCTGCAGATTGCTAGGAGTATTGCTGGGGAAAAAAAAAAAAAAAAAAAAAAAAGGAGTCACATACCTCTTACTGAAGGTAAGACTTCTGCATAGAAGAACACAAAATTTTCAAGGTTAGGATGCAGTGGCAAGAGAAAAACTCTGCAAGCATGCATGGCTTCCTAATGCACACACTAATCTCTGCAAACTTGTTCACTACTTTTTTTTCATTTTAAAATGAATTATATAAAATGTTGCTCGAAAACAAACAAACAAACAAACAAAAAATCTTTGTAAATCATTTTTTCTTAAAGTGTGAGTGTGTGTGTGTTCACGCCACTACTCAGTGTTAAAGCTGACAAATTTGGGCCCTCCATAAGGAAAAGTGTTTCTCTGCCGTGTAAGTATAGCCAGCAACTCCCAAGTCACAGCTTTTTCCATCCAAAGACCAAATATGATTTTACCAGGGAGACTGTGTTTTGCTTTCTCAGCTGTTTTGATTATTTCACACCTTTTTTTTACACCTAATTCTGCCCAACTGAGGGAGCAGAAAGTCTGGTTTGTAGCCTTTCTTGGTGTGTTCCAGCAAATCAAATTGTTATGACTACTGCTGAAAAGAGAGGCCTTAGGTGGTCAAGAAACTGTGATGACAGAGAAGCAAGCATAAGATTCATGTCTTTTTAGTTTGGACTGTAAGTGACATTAGAGAGCTGTTCCCAGGGCTTGTGAAGAAAGTTGCTCATGCGGAAAGGCTGTGTTTATGTTTAATGCGGTCAAAATCTTTAAAACAGCTAATTTTATACCTCTGGAGTTGTCTACATAAGAACTAATCCATATTCTTTTAGCATGACTTATACTGGAAAAACATCTATTTTAATATCTTTCTCCTCTTTTTCATGCTGCTATATCATGGTACAGTTGTTATCACTAGAAAGTTTAGCACAGGATAGTTTTTGACAGGGTCCAATAGGTCCTTGTGTTCAGAAAAATAAAACTGAAGCTTTTAAGATTTCTGATATTAATATAGGCATATATTTGCATTTTCAATATTTTCAATGCAAATATTATTCTCATTATTTTTAAATGGAATTTTCCAATAAGCTTTATCTGTTTTTTAACTCACATTGTCATACTTGATCACTAATATTTTTTCACGTACAAGCAATTCACACAAAATATTCCTCTTTTAATTTTTTTAGGTATCCAAATGGTTAGTTAGAAAGATGAGCCACACTGTAGGAAGTTGAATAGATACTCCCAGGGTCATTTGGTCCAAATGACAATCTTTATTTTTCTCTCCCAAGATGGTTGTAAATGCGCTGCACATGTTTGTCATAAAGTCAAAGCCACTGTTTACATGAGAAAGTAGAAGTCGGAGTAATGCTGTTTTGCACCTGTTGTTATTCTTGTACAATAAGAAAAGCTATGTGTGAAATACATTGCTGTATTTGCCTAACAATTTGCAGAATGAGAGTAACAGTATGGCTTGAAAATGCCTGTTTTTTCTTCCAAGCAAGATTTCTGACATCATCCTAAAACCTCCATGGGTATAAATTTTTAAGAACATAAAAGGTTTATGAGGAACCAGAAACACAGAGAAAGAATCCATGAATTTCTGTGAAAGTAGCAAAAGAAAAATGTAAAAGTCAAGCTACAGCACATACCAGAGGCTGTGGGCTGAACAACGTAGATCCCATACATATATAGTAGGAAATAATACCGAGAGGAAACTGGATGGACTAATTAAATGAAGATCATACTTGATGAATGTTCTTGATGGCACTGGAATTATGCAGCAGGAATGAAACAGTACAAAACATGTTTCTTGATTTTAGAAAGGCTTCCTATACTGCACAAACAAGTCAAATTCCATAATCTTGCTGCTGAGGTAATAGTGTGCAGCTACAAACAACAGACTGCTAATTATTTTTTTAAATGAATCTGGTTGGAATAAGGTAAAAATCCAGAAATGTATAAAGGTTCATCAGTACAATTTAGGTACTTTGATTCTATATGAATTGAAATTCAGGAGGCTAAGAAGTCAGTCATCAAAATGGTTATTTGGATATTGGTTTATACATTTACCTTAGCTGGGGCAAAACTCAGCATCTGGTGGTTGCTGGCCACCTGAACTTTTTCGATTGTTTCAGGCTTCAAAATGTGGATTATAGCTGCTAATTTATAAGGAAAAATTCTGCATGAACTGGACACTTTTCAGACAACAACAACAAGAGAAAACTAGCAAACGTTCCAACAAAAATGTTTTCATACAATCAACACAGTGGAGATTTGGGTAGCCTGGTTCATCTTTAGGCATTTAGCTTAACCTGATGAGTTATTTTACCAAATCAAACAAGTCATCTGTTGGCATATCTAAAACTGTGCTGGAATATCTGTACATCTTTTGGCACATGAGTATGAGTGTAATAAGCATAATGGCATAGCCCTGGGGTACTACTCAAAAACAATATGAGAAGAAAATTCCTAGAAAAGTGATCAAACAAAATCCTGCTGAAAGCCAACCATCAAGAACAACCCTGTATATGACAGAACAGCCACCCACACACCCCTGATTACAAAATTCAGAGACCTATGCGTTTTATCCTGTATGTAATCACAACCTCTCATCATAAGAATTCTCATGTTCTTCAGTATCCTTTTCAAGGCTCCTTGATGCTGTAAGAAACACCTGCAAGCAATCAGCCAGTGCCTTGGAGAATACACTTTTATTTACAGGACTGAAAATCTAAAGATATATGAACATTAAGCAAGGAACTTATCTGAACAATTCCTATATCTGACCGTTTGCCTCTTCTCCAGTGCTCCTTTAGAAGCTGTCCTGCCTAGTGGGAGGGTAAGGGAATCACAGAACCACAGAATGGTTTGGGTTGGAAGGGACCTCAAGGATAACCCATTTCCAACCCCCCTGACATGGGCAGGGACACCTCCCACTAGACCACATTGCTCAAAGCCCTGTTCAACCTGGCCTTGAACACTTCCTGGGATGGGGCATCCACAGCTTCTCTGGGCAACCTGCTCTAGTGCCTCACCACTCACAGAGTGAAGAATTTCCTCCTAATATCTAATTTAAATATTTTAGTTTAAAAATATCTTTTAATCTCTTTTAGTTTAAAATCATTCCCCCTCTTCCTGTCATTGCCTGTTGTTGATAGGTGAAGGCTCAGAAAACAACATGTGTTTTTCCCTTCCACCCCCTAATTTATTCACCCAGAAAGGAGACAGCTAGAGGCCTTTCTCAATCTGAGTCAGCCATACCCTCCTCTCTCATCAGGCAGCTAGGATCAGTAGGTATTAGATGATTAGCAATATTGGCAAAAAAGGTGCTGAAGCTCAACAATGACACTGTAGCAAACCTAACACCATCAGAGAAAAGTAACTCCGTACCATGTTGAAAAGAAAATTCTCTGGAGAAGATGTTAAGATACAACACTTACATTTTGCATTTTGCATGTACCTAAACAAAATGTTGTGACAGCCAGGCCTAGTTCCTAAGTTTTACTTTTTTTTTTTTAACTTTTTTTTTTTTTTTTCTTGAAGATTATCTGGCTGCATTGATTTCTGGAGAGGCTCATTTCAGCTCCAGTGGATGGAAAGATTGCAAGAGTGCTCAAGCACTGCTTTCTGGCCTGATTTAACCACAACACACTCACACTTGGGTTTCAGTCTCAGGGGATTGAGCCAAAAGTAGTCTAGAATCCAGACCTCCAACTTCCCAACATAACAGTGCACCATTTCTCCTCCCCAGTATGCTGGATAAGCCGTTAGTGACCATGGTGCTTGCAATCAATTATTATCAGTATCAGTCACTATTGTTAACATCTTTAAGGCTACTCTAAGCACATGCACCAGAAAAGGCCCATTCAGAAAGAAGAGATATGTACTTTGTGACTCCTAAACAGCCCTGATGTCCCACCTATGACAAGGTGGCGGTATGCAAAATGTTAAACACCAAAAATATTGGCAAATGTAGGTATGAAGGACACACATCATTATTTTGTTAAAAGTTTGTCTTTAAAACATGTGTAAAGTAGACCTAAGGCATTTGTGTTCTTGTATTCTTGCTTCAAAATATTGTGAAAACAATAGGTAAAGAAATATATACCTGGGAGTGATCACACATTCAAAGTGAATTTCTGTGTTCTTGGTCAGGGTTTCCTGATAGTCCTATATCTCTTACATGTCTTTATCACTTCACCATATATGTTAGCAGAAATATAGGGAGGTTTTGTTCTGTTCTTTGTTACTCCAAAGCCAAAATCTAGGAGGATAAATAATTTAGTAATCTTGCCCTTTAAACTAAGTGATGTTAAAAGGTCCAATGCAGCCAGGAATTTCTTCAATTATTTAATTCACATAGTCAAATAAAAGGGCCACTTTTGAAACAGTCATCTATATTATACCTGTTTTTATTTACAATGTTTTGCCATCAAGCAATGTTAAAAGCAGTATAGCTCTTATTAAAACAACTACCTTTATCTTGGCAATCTTCCTTTTCAGCTAACACTCTAATTATTTATTGAAGGGTTTCCCTCATCAGGTAGTAATAATAATAACAATAATAGTCTCAGGGTTACCTGTTTTTACTCCTGTATTTTCACTAGCCATACTAAACCATGCAATCACTGCAAGCATCATGAATTATAAGAATCAATGCTTGGCAGAGACTGCAATCTAGCCCCAAAAGCCAAGACAGTATTCCAGCCCCCAAAGCTGTCAAACCACAAGTTTAAGTGCAGAACTTATGGCTGGAGCACAGCTGTCCTTCTTGTGCTGGGGGCTCCAGACCTGGACACAATATTCCAAGAGGGGCCTCACCAGGGCTGAGTAGATGGGGACAATCACCTCCATTGACCTGCTGGCCACTCCTTTGTTGATGCAGCCCAAGATACAGTTGGTCTACTGGGCTACAAGCACACACTACTGACTCATGTAGAGCTTTTCATCCACCAGAACCCCCAAGTCCCTCTCTGCAGGATTGTTCTCAATGAGTTCTTCCCCCAGTCTGTACTTATGTCTGGGATTGTTATTGGGTATTTCTAGGTCTTGAAGATACAGGAGCTACTTCTTTATCATCTATAAGTTAAAAGATGAAAGCTCTCCTGGTCTCTGCTGTTCTTTGACTATTTAACTAATAAGAACTGCCACCTGCCAGGTCCTTCTAATGGAAGTGCAAACAACCCCCAGGACTATTGAGGAATGTTGTGTTTACTCTCCACCTGTGAAAATCAAAGAAATTTGTCATGAAAAACCAAAGATGGAAAATTTTTAATACTTCAAAGCTACTTAAATTTTCTAGAGTTCTCTTTTTACTTTAAAAAATACTTTAGATATTTTTGCAGAAACTTTGGTATTCCTTTAACAGAAAGAGCAATGACAAACCTCTACCATGCATATTAATTAATCCATGCATATTTTAAAAATGTGTTCAGCTCTACTATATATGTTATTACTTTCAGAACAAAGGAAGAAAATATATTGTTTGTTTCATATGTATGAAAATTTTTACATTTTTGTTGTCCTTTTCCACCAAAGTGTTATCTTATACTGAATGCTAGTGTACTCAAGTGTGGAAATTGAACTTATGGTAGCATGACCAGAAAAATATTAAAGAAATATTTGAAAAAGTTTACATTGCCCTTCCATAATATGCCAATATAGATAATCAAAATAGTAATATTTTAAGTTAAAATGTCCAATTTGGCACTTTAAGAATGAATGTTTGTATGTGTACAAATGGAGACTAAAAGTATGCTCTTCCTAATGTCTGGCTACTTTATCAGAAGAGCACTTTACATCTTTTAAGAAGCTAGCAGGCTATTACATATGACTAATATATCAAATTTCAATGCAGCTTTTATTCAATGTTTAATAGAGATAATTGTAACATAAAAGCTACCCTCTTGATCTTATAATTAAAAGGACGAGAGCCTTAGAGTCATAAGGAAGGTAAAGTTAATTACTTACTTGTGTGCAGAACAAGCCTATAATCATAAGTAGCAGCCAATTTATAGGTTTGAATTCCTGAACACTAAGGTATTAAGAGAATCACTTCAACTTCTTATGATAATTTCTTCATATAATTATGATTAGACTGTTAGCTGTCACTTAATTTACTATGCCACTTCCCAACACGTCCCTTTCTCTATGGTTTTGTTTACCAGAGCAAAGATTTCAGGCACTAATATTGTCTGAGAGCTTACAGTAAATCTAAACAATAGAGATGTTTTACAGTCAGTGCTAGCAGAAAACAAAAAGTGAAAGTACTGAGATACATTTTAGTAAATAAAAAATCTGGTGAAGAAACATTTATTCTACAATATTAGATTTACTCTGTATACTCTACAAGAAAAATTAAGGTTGAAATTAAAAGTAAAATATGTGGTTTACGTGGAAATTATTTTTAGCTCATTTTTGTTGTATATGGTAATTTTTCCAATTTCTGTGTCATTATTGGAAGATTAAAAAAAGTCAGATTAAAAAAGTCAGGAGATTTAATGTAAACACAGCACGAGCAGCTTTATTGAGCACGTGATATTGAGCATGTAACACACCAAAATATATATTAGGAATAAACCAACAGCACAGATAGATGTCAAATAGCACAAATGGATAGCCAAACTGAAAAGTAAATGACATATTTTAACAGGCATAACACAGTTAGACTGAGAGGTGCTAACATTCATGCTGACTAAGTTTTTGTAGTGCTTTTTTTGTTGTTGTTTTATTTTTTTCAAACCAGCAGTAGCTTCTGCATCCAAACAAAACACAGAAAAGAAAGAGAAAAAAAAGAAAAAAAAGAAAGAGAAAACAAAGAAAGAGGGGGTGGGACCTGGCCACATTTTAATTTTATCCTTAAAATGAAGTTAGGAAGAGGAAGTCTGTATGTCTTTTACATAATTCCAAATTATGACAAAATAGAAACATGTTCATCTGTGACAAAATTCTGCTTGGCTTTTGCAACACATGCTCATTTTATATTCCACCTCTGTCTGAATTTTCTTTATATGAAACATATTCTAAAACGTCCTTTTCTAAGTTTGTTAGTACTCAAAGAAAAGCTATGGTACACCACCACATTTACAGGTCAAATTAGTCTAAAATATGTATTTGTCCATGATGGTTATATGACTTCAGTAAAACATTTGCAAAATCATCATGTAAGTATGAATGGATGAATGGTACGTTACATTGACAGGGGAAAAAAAAAAAAAAAAAAAGAAAGAAAAAGAAAGTACTATTAAGTTGAAGTACTGCAGGTACTTATATTATGAACCAGTAAATGTCTTCTTTGACCTTTTTAATTTTACTCCCCAGGAATTTAAGACTTAAAATTAAATAATGTGTAGTGTTGAATAAGATATTCCTGCATTTTTACACTGCTATGTATTGTTGTTGTTATTTTTTTTAATAGTATGCATTATCTTATTATGTCTACTCATGTAATAGATAGATCTAGCCAGCCACTTCCTCTTTCACTGCCATTTATTTTGTATTTATAACACTAATTAGATTGTTCTGTATGCCTTCTAAAATAAAGTGTTGCTGTGGCATATAGTGCAAGCTAAAATGCTGAAACAATTAAATCTGTATAATATCTTGGATCAAAGTCAAATTAAATAAAGTCTTTTCCCAGAAGTGACATAATGCTTTGATGGATCTGTGTAGAATGCAAAATTATTGGAGCATAATTTTAGAGTGCATGATGCCTAACATTCAGAGAAATTCCACATGATGGTGTGAAAATACCATATACTTCTTTTCCCTGAGAAATATTAAGATATTTTTTAAAAGTATAAAAGTTATATCTTTATAAATAGTTTGAAAAGTTATTTGGTTTTCTACAAATGTGTCCAGAACTGCTTTAATATTTATTCATAAATTTATCAATAACATCATCACCCACTTATGCAAAATTAGGCATATGCATAAGTGCTTGCAAGGAGGCATCACTTTGTACAATACAGTGAATACAGTGAAGCAACTGGAGCCTTATAAGGGATCACATTTAAATTCAATAGATCTACTACTGGAACTGAAAAAAAGTTCTTGATCATGATTTTTATTTTATTTATATGCATTAATAGACTACAATGGACTAACAAGTAGTTAACAGCATTTTAACTAATGGTTGAAGAGTTATATTTTTGTATGAAGACCTTAACCACTGCCTTGCATATTGGTATGGCTTAAGCACACAGAAAGTGATTTTTATTTTTTTGGTCAATGTAATACATTTGTCATAAGTTTATAATATATTTGCAATAAATATTGATATATCAATGATTTATAACTATTTTCATGTCTTTCAGAGGATTGGTTTTATTTTTTTCAGCAGAATCACTGATTCTTTTGAATTTGATAGATAAATTTATATTTGATAGATAAATTTATAAAAATCGTTCCATTAGATTCACATGGGCATAGAGTCCCAAGAACATTGCCAGTTCTCACTCAATTTCTAACTCATTTTGGAATGCAAAATGGTATAATGGCCACTTAATGGTAACAGAGAGTAAATAGTACTTTTCGGAGTAAAAAAAGGTATCTCAGCAGAGAAACATACATGAATACAGAATTTCACTTTCTTATATTCTATGATAATAATAATAAATAGAAAGATTTTTTTTTTCTTTAAAATGTATAAGAACTGGCAATTAATACTCACATAAATGTGAATGATTACTCTATATATCATCACTGTATCAAAATATTTTGGAATGACTTGCAACAGGATCTTCCTGTAGCACTGTATCAAATGATCATTCGTACTAATTCTGTCTTCCAAAGGACATGATTTACATCTGTGTGAGTGCTATATCCACATACCTCTCACACTATCACCTACCTCAAGATCAATCTATACCTTAATCACAGTCCAGCAGTTTATCACTCCAGAATACCATGTTTGTGGTGTGCTAGTTTCATCGGTCCTGTTCCTTTCTTCCTTGAATAAATTCCACTGCTTTTTCCTAGTGTTCATTCATCCATACCTCTCTTCCATTCTGTCTAGCCGTCAACTTGCAACACAGCAAGGTTCATTTCTCACTAGCAGGAAACAGGTTCAACCTCCCACTGCTTAGTTATCCCAGCACCAAGCAGAAAGCAGCATAGAAAGCAAAGTATGCATTGCCTTGGAACACTTGTTTTGTGGATCTGTAATGCAATGCTTTATATATCCAGTAAGATATTTTCTGGATACAGTACCACATGACCTTCTGGATTACATTTTCACTGATTCAGATACTGGATTTGTGTCATTGGTTGGATTGCCAAGTCTAGATGTGAATATGTATTTCTAATAAAGTGTAGCCTACTTGTATTTGGATCTAAGGTTTTGAATCCCTCATTCTTAACCATCAGAAGCATTTTTAAGCATTTCAAACATTTTATATTATTCAGTCTGATATCTATATCTGGAACACTTTTATAATGAAGCTATTTAACATGTATCTTGTATGTTCAATGTCAGGCTACCTGATGGGCTTCTACAATGACATGACTGATATGGTGGGCAAGGGCATAGCAGTGAATGCTGTTTGTCTTAACTTTAGCAAAGTTTTTCACATTCCAATAACATCCTCATAGAAAAATTGATGAAGTACAAACTAGATGAGTGAGTTAGACTGACAACTCTCTGCACTGTTGGCTTATGGTTTTCTAATCATGATCATGAAGTCCAACTGGAGGCCATTCACTAGTAGTGCACCCCAGGTGTTGATAATGAAACTAATGCAGTTTAGCATATTCATTAATGATATGAATGGTGGGACAGACAGAATACAACCTCTACAGGTTTGCTGCCAACACAAAATTTGGTGGAGTGGTTTGAACAGAATCATAGAATATCAGAATCATTTACATGGGAAGGCATCTCTTGAAACCATCAAGTCCAACCCCACCGACTGAAGCAGGTTCAGATAGAGCAAGATGACCAAGATTGTGTCCATTTGAGTTTTGAACATTTCCAAGGATTGAGACCTCACAACACCTCTGGGTACTTTTGTAGTGCTGTGTGCAGTTCTGGGCTATATGGTAAAAGAAAGACATGGGTATACTGGAGCAAGTCCAATGAAGGGTCATGAAGAAGATAAAGCAACTGGAGCATCTGACATACAAGAAGAGACTCGGAGAGCTGTAACTGTTCAGCCTGGAGAAGAGGAGACTTAGGGTGGAGGGAATGAAGAAGAAAGATCAAGGCTCATTTCCATAATGCCCACTGACAGGTCAAGAGACAAAGGGTACAAACTGAATTATGGAAAAAATGATTAAAAATAAGATAAAACCTTTTTACAGTGAGGGTCATCAAACTCTGGAACAGTTTCCCAAAGAAGTTGTGAGTCCTTGGAAATGTTCAAAACTCAACTGGTCACTGTCTTGGGCATCCTGCTCTAGCTGACCCTGCTTCAATAGGTGGGGTTGGAATTGATGGTTTCAAGAGACTCCTTCCCATGTAAACAATTTTCCACTTCTATGATTCCATCCTTCTGTGTTAGTTCAGCCACAAAAATAAATAAATAAATAAATAAAGAAAAGAAAAGGAAAGAAAAGGAAAGAAAAGGAAAGAAAAGGAAAGGAAAGGAAAGGAAAGGAAAGAAAAGAAAAGAAAAGAAAAGAAAAGAAAAGAAAAGAAAAGAAAAGAAAAGAAAAGAAAAGAAAAGAAAAGAAAAGAAAAGAAAAGAAAAGAAAAGAAAAGAAAAGAAAAGAAAAGAAAAGAAAAGAAAAGAAAAGAAAAGAAAAGAAAGGAAAGGAAAGGAAAGGAAAGGAAAGGAAAGGAAAGGAAAGGAAAGGAAAGGAAAGGAAAAGAAAGGAAAAGAAAAGGAAAGGAAAGGAAAAGAAAAGAAAAGAAAAGAAAAGAAAAGAAAAGAAAAGAAAAGAAAAGAAAAGAAAAGAAAAGAAAAGAAAAGAAAAGAAAAGAAAAGAAAAGAAAAGAAAAGAAAAGAAAAGAAAAGAAAAGAAAAGAAAATATTTTTTTTAAAAAAAATGGGGGGAGGACAGAGAAACAGAAGGACATTAAAACCTGGACATGGTCCTGGGTAACCTGATGTAGGTGGCTCCACTTGAGCATGGGGATTGGACAAGACGACCTCCAGAGGTCCTTTCCAACTTAAACCATTCTGTGATTACTAACTAAATTTGTATGCAAAATACCTATGTTGGAAAGTGGCACAGGCATAGCTGTGGTCATAAGCTGCCCCAGGTATTCTACATTATTTGTGATTGAGTTCTAGATCTTTTTGTATTTCATTTCTCCTTCACCATTTAAGCCATAGTGCTGCTACTACAGACAAATGGAAATATTTACAGTACAAGATCAGGAGAGGCAATTTTTTTAGTCTCATGGAAAAACAAAACAAAACAAAACAATAATGCACGGTTTTATGCTTTGGGAATTCATTTCCCATGTCCTGCAAAATATAGTACTGAGATGGGTTATAATGGATCTGGTTTATCTGGTGCAAATACCGTAAGATATGATTTCCCCCTCAGCTAACAAGAATTTGCTAATTATTAGCATGGAAGATTAAGTGTTGTGAAAGAACAGTGAGAAGGAAATTGCAGTGAAAAAAAAAATCATATTACAAACTTGCAGCAACACTTATTATTCCCATTAAATATGAATCATTTATTAAGAAAAGTGACTGTAAGTGATACACATGCATTCACAGATAACTCAGTGTGAGGCTTATGAAATTAATGGGAAATAGAGCAATCTTTGTAATGTCCTGTTTAATGGCTAGTCCCTGCTAATATAGCATGAAGCACTTTGAAGGGTCATGGCCTTGTATCCTTGCCTCACTTCTGGTTATTGTACAGCAAACTTGGTACCATGAATTGTGCAGAAGTATTCAGGATGTGCGTCTTTGCCTTGATTGGGTACGTTCTCTAGAAAAGCACAGTCAAATTTATTTAAGAATGAAAGAAGTTGGAATAAATGAAAATTAAATCAGTAACTTCTAGAAACAAATATAAATTCTGGTGACTAAGGTTCAGATCAAATCAGACATTTGAGTCCCCCACGTTTTACTTAAAGAAACAGATGGAAGGAACTTGAGTTGGGAAACATAACCTAGTTTATTCAAATTCTATTTTACTACTACTACTAGAGAAGATATACAATGGAGACTGTAGATATAGAGATTTAAAAAGGATGCCTTCTTATAGAGGGTGGCCATATATCTATGATATTGTAGGTTTAAGTGTTTATGAGGATTGTGTACTTGTTTGCAGAAATTATAAAGGACGTGTTCTGCTTAAGTTTTCAGCCACCATATTGAAGCTTTCTATTGCTTACTCAAAAAAAGTGATTCTTTGGAGGGAAATTATTTATGTGTTCAAATCATTCAACTATTTTCTTGCTTCCAGTCTCCTGTTCTGTGTAGAACTCCTGAGAAGACACAGTAATGGGCCTAAAGATGAACTTATTTTCTCAAGAATTTATATTTTGTTGTTGGTATTGTTTATTTGTTTGGGGGAAAAGTTGCAGTTAGCTTGTTGAGAGTGTACAAGTATTTCATGCAGGTGCTCAGGTGTTGCCAACAGGGGCTGCAGATCTCCTCTGTGAGGAGACACAGAGAGAAATGAAACACAGCAGGTTCCAGCTGGCTCCAACGGCCCCACCACAGGGCATGTCTGGGCCCAGCAGCCAAGATGGTGGTTCCTCTGGGAAATGTATTAGAGAAAGGACAAAACACCACAGAGGTAAAGAAGGAAGGAAAAAGATAGAAAGTGATAAACAATCCTGTGAACCCCATGGTGAGAGGAGGTGGGGGAGGTGGTTCTCCAGGCGCTAGTGCAGTCCATGGGAGAAAACATGGTGGAGTAAATATTTCCCTACAGTCACAGAGAAGTCCCCATGCCAGAGCAGTGGGATATTGCCTGAAGGAGCTGTGGAAAGTGGGGAGCCCGTGCTGGAGCAAGCTTATCCTGAAGGACTGTAGCATTTGCAAAGGACCTGTGTTGGTGAATGGTAAAAGTGAGGAGGAAGGAGTAGCAGAGAGGTACCAGTATGTACTGACCATAGCCTCCCATTCCCCGCCTCCCCGCACCTCCCAGCAGAGTGGTAGAGGCAATGGGAGAGGGGAGAGGAAAGGTGTTCACTTAATATTTGTTTCTCACTACCTGGATCTATTTTAATTGGCAATAAATTAAATTAATTTTCCCCAAGACATGTCTGTTTTGCCCGTGTTGACCACTGGTACATTCTTTCTTAGAATTTATCTCAACCAAAACTCTCTAATTCTACTTACTGTCTGTCCCACTGAGGATTGGAAGCAAGTGAGGAGCTGGGTAGAAGTTTGGCTGCTAGCCAAAGCTAACCAAAGTAGTATGAGTCTTACGCATCTTGAGATTTAGCTGACAGATTAGCAATCATCTAATTAAAAAATATTCCTTTAAATTTTTTTCTAAGAAATCCTCATAAGAACACAAGTAACTCTTTTATTCAGACACTTTTTGGCATTCCAAATCATTTTAGATTTCATTAGAACTTCCTAAAGATTTTGATTTAATAAAAAACAGGGTTGAGGTTCTGGTCCTTAAAAATCACTTTTAGCATAAGGATTTTCTTATTAGTAAAGCTTATTCTTGACTTATTCTTCATTTATAAATTCAATTATAAAGCCTGCATTCTTTCCTTCCCTTTCATTTGTAATAGCCAGGTTCACATAAAAGCCAGAGCTATTCCAACATATTTTGTATTTATGAATCTGTATTTTGCATTGGACTTTTTTATTCTCAGTGTCTTATCTGTTCTGGTTTTCCTCTTACTGATACAGAACATTTCCCCAGTTTATCAAAACCATTATGAATTCTAATACTAGCCTCCAAGGTGCTTGCAGTCTCCCAAGGTTGGTCTTATCTGCAGATTTTATCACATACTTTTCATCTGTAAGTCACTAAACAGTCTTCTGTATAAAAGAGTAAGGTTTAGGTTGGTTTTTAGGAAAAGGTTCTTCTCTGAGAGGGTGGTCGGGCACTGGAACAGGCTCCCCAAGGAAGTGGTCATGGCACTTAGCCTGCCAGAGTTCAAGAAGCATTTGGACAATTCTCTCAGGCAGATGGTCTGATTTTTGGGTGGTCCTGTGTGGAGGAAAGAGTTGGACTCAATGATCCTTGAACCTTTCCAACTCAGGATATCCTATGATTCTATGATTCTAGGTAAAATACAAACTCAAAGTTTAAAGCTGGTAATTTCTCTATCATAATTTAAGGAAGACGCTTCTGTTTCCAGTAAACCAAAGACACTTTTATATTTACTTGGAGTGCAAAATTGCACACAGTTGTAATAAAATTTGTTAGAGCTATAAGCATAAATGGAAAAGTGGTATGTCCTATTTTCCTACTTTAAAAGTCATTTGGAATGAAAGAATTATACCATACCAGGTTAATGATCTTGTGTATTTCATCCTCTGGTTCTTCATAGTGCTTCAAGGCTGCAAAATCCTTTAGTAGGCTTAATCATAACTATAAACATCTATATATTTAGAATTACTTTATTATAAATTATATTTCTTCAGAGAAAGTAAAAAATATTGGATTCCCTGACCAGAAATTTGAGCAATAAATTACCTTTTGTGTCTATTTTTTTCAAGCTGTGTTTCTTCATTCATGAGATAAATCTTAAAACTACTGTTGATTGGGAAAAGGTGGGGACAGAATAAACCCAGCAATGAGTAAATCTGCATGTCAATTTCTAGGAAAGCTGTCCACTCTAAGAAGTTCCAAGGTTAAACACAATACTGCTTCAGCAGTAGGGCTGTGCCTGCAGGTGACATTCACCTCCATACATAAATAATTTATAATACCACAACAATAATATGAACAGGAATTAGTGTAAAGGAAATTGTACTCACAGCTTTCCCTCAGAAATTCCGAGTCTGAGTTGTACATTCAGATTAATAACTTTTACTTTTTTTCAATCTTCAAAGTAATTAATAATAGTAGGCACTCAAAATTGTAATGATATAATTATTAATATGTTACCTTTGTTTTTATATTGACTAATTTCCATGGATGTTTTTAGGCAGAGATTTATTACCTATTGTTCCCCTGAATAAGAGTTACTTATTTCCATATACTCCTTCTTTCCTCCCAACACTGCATTTTTTTCTCTGCCTCCAATACTAAGCCCATGCTCCATTGTATATACAGCAGAGCATCTTTTGAAAACTCACATAATCTGCCCAAAACACATACTTTGCAAAAAATGAAATAAAATGACTGGACCTTCCTCTCTTGATACAGCAAAGCTAGAAGCATAATTTTTATTGGTTGCAGGAAGGTGGCTACACTCCCAGTAAAATTACTTGCTTCTATTTTTCCTTCTGATAAAAATGGTGTCGTTTATCCTTATGTCCATAAAAAATCTATATTATGAGTCATTTTCTGTAAGGTCACTGTAGGTGCATTACATCACAGGGAGAGGCACAACTCAGTGTAGCATTTCTGTATTGTATCACTGGAACACTTCTGCCAAGTTTTGTCAGCAGCGACAAGGGTCAGGTTCAAAATCTATGAGTTCTTTGTAAAATTACAAAATAAAACCATATGAGTATTCATTCAGGCACTGGGAAAATGAAACCCTTCCTCCAAAGGCCAAAGGTAGTGAATACTTTCCTGTTCTCGGAGTGCATAATTCTATGCATATAATAAAACAAAAACAAACAAACAAAAACCCACCCCTTAAAATAAGGTTAAAGAGTACAAGCATCAAGAAAGTAGCAAAATGTAAATAACATATAACCAAAATTAATTCTGACAATTATCTTTTTCCTTTGCTTTCTTATGTGCTGATGTAAATGCTAATTGGATAAACATCTATTTGATACACATAAAAAAAAAAGTCTTTAAACTTCAGTGAGCTCTATTTATTTTCTATTAGTTAGTGAAGGTTCAGACTCAGGTGTCAACTTGGATGACAACATTTCTAGCCCCTCAGTAGGAATATTCAATGGTTTCCCTGGACTAGGAAACCCCCACAGATTAGGGCTTTTCTGGTCTCATTAGCAGTGGTTTGGTACTGAAGTACCTAATTTATTATTAGAACCATCGTGTACATGGCATGATTAGTCAATAGACGAAGGAATATAAGGCTTCCAGCAACCACCCAAAAGTGGAGTATATCCATTAAATGATCTCTTGATTGCATCTTCAAGAATCTGACGAGTCAATAGCCAGATAAGTCATGAGCTTACAGAGCCTTCAGCTTTGTAGATGCTGTGCAGAAAAGCCTTTGTATTTTTTCCCATGTCAGCTGCTGTAGACAACAACCTTTAACAATATGGAACAACAACAACAAAATAAAAGTAATGAAATCTTTTTAATGACAGATTTGGCTGTTGAATTCTCCAAAGCTAGTCTGATTTCAACTCTGTGGCTGTTTGAGGGAAGAAGGCTATCACAAGATCTAATTCAGCTTCTGATGTAACCTACAGCTTCATCAGAAAGTTCCCACCACCTTTCAGAAAGACCTTGGGCTATGCATTTGGTGTCTCGATTGCCTTATATATACGGTTAAATGGAACACAGGTTCTCTGAACTGATCCTGTGCCTTAATGCATATGCTTCTACCAAGACAGGTCAGACAAAAATGTGATGACAAAGACTGGGACAGGTGGAGCCAAACATACCTCAATACATACTCACAAATCTTTAAAGTGTCTGAATGTTACTATGTTACTATTTTGTGCTTTTGGCATTTGTTGCATACTACAGAATTCTGTTCTGCCTCACTCATATAATAAAGATACTAAAACTATTCCTATATCTGAAAATTACTTTGATTTTAACCTCTGTGTTAACAAAATATTTGGACTGACAAAGAAGAGGTTGTTCACTGCAAATTATGTCTTCCTTGTGATTTCTCCTCCTGGTTCATCTGTAAATTGCAGAGTACTCATTCATTTTTTACCCATAAATATGAATGGAGCAATAATCCTCAAACACAACACATTTGTTCTTTCTCATTTCTTTCAGATGTGTCTAAAAGCTAGAGGAAAATCAACCTAGTTTCATTGTTTAATGTCAAAGAATGTCTAATGAAAGCTGGAACAGGACCAGACCTTCAGACATTTTAAACTGGAAATGCAGAATCCGTTCTAAAGTTTTTTGGTTCATATCCCAGTTGAGGATCTGAACCATAACCTCTAATTTAAATAGATGTGCTATTATCATCTGATAGTCACAGGAAAAGAGTAAGAAATTGAAAGATCATCTGCCCAAGCTTACACTGAGCCATAGTTCACATGATGTGTGATAATAGAAATGTACTTGACAGCTTTCCATCAAGGAAGATTGTTTGTCCAGGTCAAAAACATAACTCTGGTTGGTTTCAATGGTAGAAGACCATATCATAGATGTATGAATCTAAGGCGTAATGAATGTTCTTCTGTTTCTGTTTGACTTCCTAGGAGACCTTAGTTTATAGATGATTTGAAACAGATGAAGCAGAAAGAAAAACAACTATACCACCAACAGTTAAAGTTTGGGAAGGACATGAGATTTTTGTCCATATGTTCTTCAGGAGGTAAAGGCAAGATTATTGGACTGACCAATTAGTAAATTTGTTCTAATTGGTGTATAGCTTAAATTTCTACCATTACTTATCTTCATTTGGTAGCATTACTTCTAGTTTGAGGATTATTTTTCATAGAATCGTAGAATATAGAGTTGGAAGAGACCCACAAGATTCATCAAGTCTGACTCCTTCCTCCACACAAGACCACCCAAAAATCAGACCATCTGTCTGAGAGCATTTTCCAAAAGCCTCTTGAACTCCATCAGGTTCAGTGCTGTGACCACTGCCCTGTTCCAGTGCCTGACCACCCTCTTGATGAAGAACCTTTTTACTCACATCCAGCCTGACCCTCCCCTGTTCCAGCACAATGCCGTTCCCTCGGGTCCTGTCGCTGTCCCCAGAGAGCAGAGCTCAGCACCTGCCCCTCCGCTCCCCTTGTGAGGAAGCTGAAAGCCACCATGAGGCCTCCTTTCAGTCTGCTCTGCTCTGGGCTGAAAAATCCAACCGACCTCAGCTGCCCCTCGTATGTCTTCTCCTTTAGACCATTTAGACCATCTTTGTAGCCCTTCTTTGTACATTAACTGTATCAAAAGCTTTACTGAAATCCAAAAAGACTATATCAACTGTCTTCCCTCAGTCAACTAAATGGGTGACCTTGTCATACAAAGAAATTAAGTTTAAGCAGGACCTTCCCCTCGTGAACCTGTGTTGGCTGTGACCTATGACCACATTGTCCTTCAGGTGTTTTTC
The DNA here is from genome assembly GCF_964035555.1 of Netta rufina. Lineage (NCBI taxonomy): Eukaryota > Metazoa > Chordata > Aves > Anseriformes > Anatidae > Netta > Netta rufina. The sequence continues at coordinate 100,902,256 of NC_140125.1, read as the reverse complement.
AATAACTCATAATATAATTTTCTCCAGAATTTTACTAGACACTAGAGACTGGCAGGTCTGTAATTACCAGGGTCTTCTCTCTTGCCCTTCTTGAAAATTGGAACATTTGCCAACTTTCACTTGACTGATAACTATCCAGATTCCCAAGACCATTGAAAAATAATCAAGAGAGGTCTCACATGGACATCAGTCAGCTCTCTGAGTACCCTGGGATGAGTCCCATCAGGCCCCATAGACTTACATGCATCCGGCTAGAGCATCAAATTCCACAAAAGTTCAGAGTTGCCTGGGAATTTATGATTACTGCAGTTTTTAGTTTGTGAATAAAATTAAATAGGGTGAGGCAAGAACAATCTAGAAAAGTTTAAAGAAATTATTTATTTAAAAGTTCAGAATTTATAGATTTTGCGATATATAAATTTGAGCATTTTGTAATGCTCCAATTCAATGCATATTTTCCCAGAGATACATCATAATTTTTTATATAGAAATGCACTAAGAAAATTTTTTCAAATTTTCAGAAAGATTCCACTCTTGAAAAATAATGGAACTGTTCATGGAAGTAATAGCAAGGAAAACAAGACTAACATAAATGAAATATTATGCTTGATTTTTGCCCAAAAATATGTTAAAAACATTTTATTTTAAATACCTTATTTAAAATTAGAAAAGTCAGGAAATGCTAACATGGTTCATAAAGTTTAATTGTTTTTAAAATTCAAAGGATCTGTTTGCTAAGGAAAAGATATTTTGCATGAAAGCTGCACAACACTAGAGTAACTCAGGTTCAGTCCTGCACACCTGGATCTGTGAGTATTCAGCAGAGGACATAATAGACAAATCACATGTCTTCAGCAGTTATGTCTGACTTTGATTTATTAGAAACATAGTTTTGCATCCATTCCACCTGAAAATTGACAGTGAAGAGGGACAAGGTCCATCAAGAGAGGAGCATGTGAATGCCATCCTAGATGAGAGCTTCTCATCCATCTGATCATAAAAAGCTGAATCCCCTTTTTTTGAGTTAATAAAAGGGATGTTTCTACTGGACAGCAAACAGTATCTATTGCCAGACTGCTGATAATCCCTATGAACCTGGCTACTCTTGCTCTTTTTCTGGCACTGATGTGCCACATTTCCAAGGATTTTAATCTATTTTCCTCCCTATTAAATAAGAATAGAGAACTGGTGGGAATATTAATTAGGAGACAATGGCTACAAAGCATATCTAGCATATTTGGAGTTATATGTCTTCTATCAGATCAATCTAGACTCCTTATTATGTGACTCAGAATGTGGATGAGACTGGAAATTTATGACACCTCTCTAACAAGGAATCATTTGTACAAAACATCAGCTGAAATAATTGACAGAAACATTTGTTCTTGTCACATGAACCACTTTGTATGTAAGCCTATAAATATCGTCTTTACATGTAAGTCTGTGAAAGTCTTCATAGGCTGGGACACCATCTCTTCAGCTCCTCACGTATGATGGTTTACCAACAGTTTCTGAAGCACAATTTCAACCAGGTAGACAAAGCCATAATTTTTTAACTATATGAAGTGATTTTTTTTAAACTTTAATCCACATTTAAATATTTAAATTAAATTTAATATTTATGGCTAATAAGATTTTCTGTGGTTAGCTAATTTAATAGGATTGTAAGAATAGATTTTGTGTCCTACAACTTTAGCTGTCAGAAAGTTAGGTGCCTAGTCTAATCAAGTCAGGAGGGACTGGGACATCTCCCACATGAGAAAAGGCAGAGACAGCTAGGACTTTTCAGCCTAGAGATGAGATGGCTCAGGGGGCATATTTTTAGTGTATGCAAGTACCTGAAGCAAGGACAGAAAGAATATCAAGACAAGTTGATCTCAAGGGTGTTCAGGAACACAAACACTGGAAATTCATCCTGAATATCAGGAAACACTTTTTTACCGTGTAGGTGACAGCACTGAAACAGGTTGCCCAGAGAGTTTTTGCAAGGTCCTCACCTTGGATATCTTCAGAATCTAACTGAACGTGGTCCTGGGCAACCTGGCTGCAGGTGTTCCTGCTTCAGCAGGGGTGGTTGGACCAAATGGCATCCAGAGGTCCCTTCTGCCCTCAGCCATTCTGTGATTCTGTGAAGTCCTCAAGCTAATACACATATTTTATGAAGAGAGAGAGGCACCTAGAGAAGGTGATCAATCCAACCCGTGTTAGGCATCAGTTTCAGTGGTCCTTGGAAGCACTATGTTCTTTATGTTAATTACACTGAGAGTGTAGATGACTAGTTTAGTTTTATTGCCTGACTAAGGCGAGGTGAGACAAGCCTAACAAACCTGCTTGGACATTTCTCCAAGCTTATTTGTTCCTTTAAGTGCCTAAATACCTTTGAAAATCCTCAGCTATAGAAATCTGAAAGGACCTGTAACTTCTTGAGCTGTGATAGCTAATTTTTCACTTTATTTTAACATATTGATTGCATTTAAGAGCATTAAACTTGTAAAATAAACAGTAAGTACTTTGGTAAGCAGGAGATATAAGATTAATTCTTCTAAATGTATTAAGATACTGTCTCTGTATACATATATATATATATATTTATTTTTTTTTGCATTCCAGTTCCCATGCAAATGCAGCTTAACCTAAAACACAAATGGAGAATTATCATCATTAAGTATTTATCATCATTTATCAAAATTAAACAAGCCTCTAGACAAAATAAATGCCAGTAACCCACGCCCACTCCACCAAACCCCACCTCGAATAAAACTATTATACTGAAGAACAGAACTTCATAGTATTTAAAATCAATTCGCATGGGAGAGGACTGTTAAATCTAATTGGGCTATTTTATAGCTTTTAGCTGTGTTAACATTGTCTTCTTAAATGACAGAAGGCTAAATTTTAAAAAAAGCATTTTAATGGACCAGGTCTTTAAGAAAGCATAATACCTAACTGTGCTGTTAAAATTATTGAAAGACAAGTACAAGCATTTCAATTTGTAATTTTGACTTTGAAGATTATTTTGATTTACTACATGAGTTAAATCTGTAGTTTATATTGGCTTATACTTCTCTATGTACATTTATCTCCATTTTCCATCTTACCTAAATAGATATGCAAATCTTGCATGTTAACATTTCGGTTATTTGGTTGATTGCACAGTTTTTACCTATCTTTACCAATAATGTAATACAGAATAAAAAATGTTGAAGCCTGGTCTATATTTTCAAGATCAGCTAGTGATTTAGGATCGTTGAACCAGATGGGGATCAAGCAAATGACATTTTATGGAAGCATGAGCTATCTTTCACCTGGTGAATGTTTTCTGGAAAATAACCTAAAAAATCAACACAAGAACTGAGTCATTCAAATGATGCATCATTCAAGTGATGCACTAGTGAGTTCTGAAATGCAACTGAACTAACCTTTTCTGTTCTTATTCTGAATTGCTGTGCAGTTAAAATTTACCTTACTGATAATGCTGACAATATCAAGATACAGGTAGAACAGCGGTAGAGTTCATCTTCGTGTTGAAGAAACCAATAGTAAAAATTAGAGATCAGTACAGGTCCAATCCAATCTCCAAAGACTGACCTTAAGGATGGAATTTTTGTGACAGCAAGAAATAAAAATGGAGCAAGGACCAGGTAGAGCAGGCAAAGTATCGTTGAAGAAAGCATTTTTTTTTCATAGTAGTATATGGTCAAAACAAAAAATGTTTACAAAAAGCAATTCTATTTTATTCTTTGGATCTTCTTTTTTTTTTTTTTTTTTTTTTTTTTTTTTTATAGCTTTGAAATTGCTTTGCATAAAGAAGAATCTTCTCTGTTTGATATCCCTTCCAGTTTTTAAATGTAAGCAAATTAAACCATTTTTTTAAATTTATTTTGTTTTTTTTTTAAACACAAAAAAAATGACATATGAAGATGAGAGAAAAAAGACATTTCAACCGACAGGATACTGATTTTTCTTGGATAAATATTAAATGAAAATTTGAGGAGTTGGTTGCAATTTGCAAAGGCAATATTTTTTATTTTCCCAGCATGAAAAAAAAAATATTTCCTGCCTATCACCAGGGACAGAAAAAATGTGGATTGCATTTGTTTCCAACCCTTCACACGGTTCATTTGAGGAACAATGTTAATTCCAGTTCTTCACTTAACATTATACTTCTTATATTTAGATAATCAACTAAGACGGCTAAGTTATTTAATCATCCAGCACCTTTGTTCTCAGTGATGATAAGGAAAAGGTGCCTTCAGTAATTCAATCCATTTTAGAACATGGATCTAAGATACAGGTGAATTACTTTCTGGAAATACCTATCATTTCTGCTCTTCATTGAGTGGAGCTCCTAATTTAAGCAGCTAAAATTAGGAGATATAGATCTTGGCCACTCTACACCTTAAATAGTGCTATGCTTTCAAGTCCTGCTGCTAGAAAGATATACGCTACCCTACAGTAGTTTTCCTGTTCCGTTTGCACACATTGAAATTGCTTCTCCTCGTAGTCAATAAAATCATAGTTTAAAATTGTCTTCAGTCTTCAAATTTGGTAAGTTTATGCTTTATACTGAACATTACCAACATGTGCTGCTCTGAAATCCAATACTGTCAATAAGTAACAGTAACAGTAACAAAATAGTGAATAAAAGCATCCTTCTTTACTGGCTGAGATAACCAGCAAGTAATCATAACAGCTTCTTTAAATAGGAATCAAAGATAATTAGTTGACAACTATGTCTAACATGTACAAACCAAATTGTGTTGGACTGCTTTTTATAAGTTTAATGTTAGTGAAATTAGGTACGTGGTTGGAAAAAAAAAAAAAAAAAAAACTCAAAATCGGTTTTCAAGGTTTCTCCTTACAACCTCAAAACTTGATCCAAAGGGTCTTCTAAATATTTAAAAAGGAAAAAAATCACTGACTTTGAGCAAGTCTAATGAGCCTACTGACTCCATAAGATTTTTCATGATTCTCTGGTCTGTTCTGATTTATATCTATTTTTATATAGTCATAGCAGCTTATAGATTATGATAATTGGGCAAGTGGTGAGAACACATTTAATTTGCAGTATCATTTCTGATAAAGAACCTCATCAAAAATAAACCTCTAAATATGGGCAAGTGACATTTGGTCTGTTGTTTAATCAGACTGTGTCAAATAATTCAAAGTTGAAACAAGAAAATTGTTCACTAATATCTTCTGCAGACTACTACAAATAATAATCAATAACAATATTTACAGTTCTGAACAAACTGTGCAGATGACTCAAATTTCTTTAGGCATTTTAACAATTTTGCAGATGGACTGAAAAAATATAATCTTTGCTTAACTTCCTCTTTATCAGGATGGATAATTGTTAAGTGTGGTGATCCTTGAAAATCAATCAGCAATCCTTGAAATGTTGTCTCTCCAACTTTTTCTACAATTCTAACTTGCTAGGGTTCCTAACTGTAGTTGGGAACTGCCCCAACCACATAACTTGTAAACCTTTTTTTTTTTTTTTTTTTTTTTTTTCTGAAAGCAATAGGAAAGCTTAAAGATTATTTGCTTTCCTTCATTTTATATCTACTCCTTTAAAATTTTCAAGGCAAACAATTCAAAATAGAACCTTTTCTAGCTGTATTCTCGCTTCTGAGCACAAAGCATTAAATGTTGGTTTCCTTTAAACTGCTTGCTTTCAGGGCCCAAGATTCAAAAGCACCTATGATTCCCTGCTACGATTTCTTACATACGTGTAGCTAGCAGATTTTGCATGTTTACTTTACCTAAAGATTTTTGAGCAGGTAATTCACTCATACCTTAAATTGTAGTCCAGATTTGATTTGCCTCAGGTTTTAATATTGTTGTCTGCTAAATTTGTCGAACTTTCTGTTAAGAGATCTCTGTTCCTTATGTAGATATTTATAGCTGAAAGTCAAGTCACTCTTTCACCTTTTCTTTGTGCTATTGTTTTGCTTTCCCACTGCAGCATGGGTCAGAAACAACCAAGCAAGGTTTTCATTAGTTAACTTGAGATTTTTCTTCTGCTGTGTCAGCTGATTTTGCTGTGTAGGCTTCTGTTGTGTAGACTTATGTTGTCCATGACTTTTTCCAAATTTCTTGTTGACAACACAATATCAGAGTCACTGTAAGATATTAGAAGAAATGAGCATTTTACTTTCTATCCTAAAATTATGAAATTTAGGGCCACAAAACCAATTTCTGTAAATACACATTACTTTCAGAGTTTCCTTTTTCATTTCCATGTACAAAATCATTTTTCATTCTCAGAACTCCTTTTTTTTTTTTTTTTTTTTTTTTTTTCCCAGATTTTTGGGTCTAAGCTTGATCCAAGAGTTAACTAAAATCAGTTGAAAAATTAAGCTCATCTTAAAAAAAAAAAGGACAAAAAAAAAAAAAAAGTGAATATATGTTTACATTATGATACTAAGTTACAGTGTTGATTATGAGTACAGAAGCAATTCATTTAACCTAACAACCTATGTCTAAAAAGTTGGATGTCTAAGTCTAACCCAGTCATTTTTGTAAGCAATGGCGTATAAGAGGCATCTTCACAAAATGATTCATAACATTATAAAATAAGTGTCCGAGATGAATTAGATGACTTGAGTCACCCTATGTAAGTATGCCCTTCTCTCCACTGACAATAGTAATTACCCTAGATTTAGAAGGATAGATCTTAGATATTTCAGGAGCGATTCAAGTGTCTATACAGAGATTGAAAAGATTAACTGAGGTATCCTCATGGAGCCAATAGAGGTGACACAGAAGTTAAGACACCCACATCCTTTTCCAGCAGCTTGCGGAAACCAGAGTATACTTCAACTAACATAGCACCAAACATTTAGGCAACTGAATTTCAGCCCTTTATTGAGGTGAGGTGAAATTAACATTATTATATGATTAGGTAGTATTGTTTTTATAGGTTTTATCTAGTTATTTTAAAATAAGTAAATAAATAATAAATACATAAAATAAATAAAAGAGTTGCAAAGTTTGAATAAAACATTTACTTACCTGTTAGAGGGTCAGTGAAGTTTTCTGCACAAATGGACTGAATTTTGAAAACTGTCTGTTGATAAAAATTCAAATTAACTTATTTGATGTTCGTTTGTTTAAATATGTGATATATTCTGTCCAGGTTCCTGAGCAAGCATAAAGATCTTCATGAATGGGATATAGGGATATATGGGATAACAGATATGTACCGGCTGAAGAACAAGGTTTATATAGTGGTTTTGAATAACTCAGGATTTCATCTCCCAACAGGCATCATAGCAGTTACTCTTTCTTGCAGACTCAGACCTGTCAATGAGTTAACTAAGTATTGAACTAATTACTGTCTTAGGCTTCCTAACAAATATGTGAGCATTTAGACATCTCACTAATAGAGCCATTGGAAGAAGATAGTTGAATGGACAAGATGTCCATTCAACTCCAAAGCTGGCATCTGTTGTTATGAATATAGTCTACAGTTATAAATCTATTCTCAAGTAAAAACAATCTTTACTATTGATAAATAAATGATGTAACAAAATATTTTAGATAAAATCTATCACAATGTTATGGAATTCCCATTGAATGTTATGACTGTTAATATATAAATACATGTATGTATATATGGTAATATATTAGTATGCAACATTAAGTAATGAAATATATTGATATACTTGGTTATTAATAACATATTGTGATAATATTAAATGTGATACTTATCTGTAATATCTGGAATTGCACTTCATTTTCTTTTTTTGTGTGTTTAATATTATGTATTTATATAACTGCAAATGTAATTTATATGCAAACATATATTTAATAATCACAGTTGTGATTTGTGTAGGATATAGTTAAAGATGACCATTCTGATGTTTCCAGGCCAAAGTATTAAGGTAGTTTCCTCCATGTTATATTTTGAAATTTCAGACTTTTCTTAAAACATATTTTCCAGTGAGCTTGATACGCTGTCTTCCTCTGCTTCAAGTTTCAAAGCCAATTAGGGAAAAAAAAAAAAAAAAGAAAGAAGGAAAGAAGGAAAGAAGGAAGAAGGAAAGAAAGAAAGAAAGAAAATAAAGAAAGGAAGGAAGGAAGGAAGGAAGGAAGGAAGGAAGGAAGGAAGGAAGGAAGGAAGGAAGGAAGGAAGGAAGGAAGGAAGGAAGGAAGGAAGGAAGGAAGGAAGGAAGGAAGAAGAAACAGACCCATTCATTAGGCTTTGTCTTACTGATGTATTCAAAAGGCCAAGGTAAGTGATTGGATGGACCTTGCCTATAGATGGATTCTTCAACTCACCCTCTAGATAAACTAAATGAAGTTTCTCTTCTGAGTCTTGCTTTCTTGATAATGTACATTACTGTAGTCATGTTAAGGGAAACTATCTTTCAAGTTAGCTCTTGTGAATACCTAGTTTTAGACCTACATTATCATTCTTATCATTATCGTTGTTTATGCTACCATTTTTTTACCTTGTGAATTTTCTTTTTCTAGTGTGGTTCTTCTTTGCTCCTAGTGAAAGATAGAGCTCATAAAATACTTATCTTTCAGCTTGGTTTTCTGTCAAATTCCTTTCCAAGTCCTGAAATATACAAATCCAGAGGTTATCACATTTCTAGTGCATCAAAACAACAGCTTAGAACTGTTGAAGTTTTTAATGGAATTCATTCTCAACATGATTCTTTCCGTCACTACTGAGATGGCAATAACAGAAAAAAAAAATGTAAGTCCATAAGTAAAAAAAGATTAATATATATATCACAAATCATCTAATAATATATTCAATCACAGTGGCATTCCATGTCAACATATTGTTAGCACCCAAAAATTACTTTCCTTTGTACAGTTTGAACAGTCAAAAAAAAGGGAAATCTCAAAGGTGCTCAAAGAAACATGACTCCTGACTTTCTGGGAGAGTAAATTGACAAGATGCATGAAGACCATTAACACAGAAGGTGTATTTAGATGCAGGTTGGTGTCCCAAACCAACCAATGGGTCTGGAAGTTCAAATGAATGCAAATTAGAGTATCTTTATTACATGGATGAGAGTGAGGGCATATTTTCTCAATCTTAGTGCTACACAAATGTAGTTGCCCTTTATCTGCTGTGTTGTGCTCTGCAGATTTGCCAGTCTCTGTACCACATGCTAGTTCAATTTAAGACATTTATATTCAAACATTAGAATCTCAAAGCTCTATCTAGCTGATACCTAATCTATTGAGGAATGTACATTTTTTTAATCAATCCCTCTTGGATTACATGTCTGGAGCAGTGAAGCAAGAACTGAAATAAATTGTCTTATGGTTCAGTTAAATTGTCTAATCACTGGGATAATGGATCAATTTTTCCTTTTCCTCCTTCTTTTCTGGTCAATAAATACTAATTATATAATACCAAGTAGAAAAGCTTGGCATTTCCTCCTCTAACACTCCTGGCAACAAGAAGGAACTTAACTAGCCATGTTTCTGTCTCTTCCCACACAGGGAAGACCTGCTCTGGTTTAGGCACTTGAATCCAGGAGGGGAATGAAAAACAATACTAATTCAATATTATTGCTCAAAGTCAGATTGAGTTAATATGACTTGATGGGTCAGAGTAAATCTATTGCACTTTACATCCAGGAGTACCCAATTGTGTGTGCATAACTACCCTGTCTCAAATGTGATTAAAGTGTATTAGAGTAAAGCTCCTTCAATGAAATTTAAGGTAATACAATTGTCATGCAATAATGATGGATTAAGAACATGTACATGGCAGGGCACAACAGATCAGTTAACAACAGAGGTGTTTGTGGTTGATTCTCTTCACCTTGTACCTCATCTTGATGGAATTCAGTTCAGAATTAAGACACTCAAATGCAGGTCTCCACAGATGGATGACTGTAGGTGTGCTGTTTCTTTCATATTGAAGTTTTATTATTGAACTTTCATTATTGTCAATGGGCTGTCATTCAACATAGTTAATTGAACTAAAAGAGTGATTCAGCTCACCATAAAATAAATAACTGGTCATGTAATCTGGAACTGAGTTGTTGAATACCATTACTAATTAACAAGAGGTGAACCACCCACACGAGATAATTATTTGTACTGTCTGACTACAGGAAGAGCATAGACTAACAGATCAGCCCAGATGTATAATTCTTGTATGACTGGAAGTAGGTGAAATAATCTAAATGATTTTATTGCAAGCTTTTATCTCTGTCTCCCTCTCATATTCATCCTGTGGCCACTACTTCTGCAAATTTCTCTAATATATTGAGAATTCTCTGCTAACATTTCAATCATTGTTAATGATATAAAAAGAATAGATGGGGACTTGCCCTGATTAAGTTTTTCTGAAGTTTCTGTAGACATTTTACAGGAAGAAAAAGATAAATAGGTCTTAGTTTCTCATTGGAGAAATAAGCAGAATAAGCGCTGTTATCCTAAAGACTGTATTTTGGTTGCTCATGACAGTAAGTAAAAAAAAAAAAAAAAAAAGCAAAACTGGTAATAATGAATCACAGCTGAGAAGGGGAATGCACCAAATCATCCTCTTGGCTGTATTGATTACAGTGTACAGACAGCTCAATCTCTGATGTAATGGGAAGTACTGTCCATGGCACTTCCCTAAGGACTAAGGGGCTTTATGTTATTATACGAATGTCTTCTAAATGAGGATGAGGATTAATTCTCAGAACTCTGAAACAAAAGCTAAAAATAAGTTTTGTTCTCTCACTCTGTTGGATTTATTATATAATAACTCCCACCACTTTGTTCTCCAAATTGTAGCAAATTGGTCCTGTTTTTCTGACAGTTGCCCTTATCTCATGCAACCCCCAGACTAACTCTTATTTTATTTTGTATTGTTTTCTAAATTAAAATAGCAAATTATACAAATTCAAGCCCCCTTCTCCCCTCCTCCCCCCCCCCCCCCCCCCCCCGTTGAAAAATGTACCATGAGAGTTGGGAAAAATATGAACTCTTGCTCCTTTTCTCAAATTCTGACATAGAGACCTGAAGTCAATAGTTTTTGTTTTCAAGGGATACAACATTGTGTTTTTACTGTTGGAAAGTGATTGATTAAATTAAATACAGTACAGCTTTAGGTCTAGCCAAATATTAGCAAGCAAAAATCATTTCCACAGAGGAATTCTGAGTTTCCTCAACATCCTCAACAAAGATTATGTATATATGTATACCATGTATATATATATATATATATATGTATATATATATATGCATATATATACCAAATATATATATATATGATATATATATATACCATGTATAGCAACTTCATGCTCACATTCACAATCTCCATTTCGTGTCTTCTTCTATCTTATTAATTTTTATATAATTCAGGGGGATTTGATTTAATATGATCTACTGAGATCACTGATTCTCCTAGCAAAATGCTTCAAGCAGTATCTTTTGTATCTTTTTTTTTTTCTTTATTGGCTAAACACTACTAAAATCTAATTTATCCATTCAAAAGTAGGCTTTTAAATTTTAGATTTATACTTAATATTGTCAATGAAAGATATTTTATGCCTGCATACATAAAGACCAATGGAAACAAACCCAAAGCAAAATTACATCTGTATGCAAAAGGAGAGAACTGCCAAAATTAGACATTTATTTCAGTTCAAATCATTGTGTTATTCAGAAATTTGATCATGTTTCTTTAGACAGAAATAAGAAGCTTTTGCTCCTTGTTTAATATTTTTGGTATGTTTCTGGTTAGAGAGACTGGTAGAGGAGCCTTACACACAGTACATTAGATATGCAGAGTAGTTGGCATTTTGATAGATACAGATAGTGTTAAAATAAGATACCAACAAAGCTACATTACCCTGAATCTTTCATGAATAGCATGTGAGATTTCTCTTCTGGTATTATAGCAGATACAGTTCAAATTCATTCAACAAGCAACAAGAGACTAAAGTTTCTATGACCCCACAGGAATCGTAATAAAGCTACAGAATTGTGTATGGAATCACGTATTTAACTTATGAAAGCATTCCTTTAAGACAGAAGTTTTATCTTCATGGGTATCTTCCTGTTTTAGGAGACTCACAAACTAAAATGAGCAGTCTTTGGAGAACAGATCAAGACCACACTATGTAATCCCGCACGGACTTCTGGTCATGCATGAGCTACTTCATGACTGACAGGCTTTTCTTCCTTCATGTAGTATGCATATAAAAGATCATGTAGGGTGACTTCAAACAATAGATAAAATTAATTCAGAAATTAGGAATGATGTATCTATGAGTTTCTTTATGTATGGCACTTTCATGAGGCCAGGCTTAGTCATGTTTAGCGTGGGCAAGAGATTTACATTCACATTAAAAAGTCTATCATATTAAAAGTGTACAAATAAGAAAATATATTAAAATTATACACTGGAAAACATCAAAGAGGTATAATTTAAACCTTTAAATAGTGCCTGTACTGCCAATATGCATATTTGTCATACAGGACAGATAGAAAGCAATGCCCTTGTCCAACAAGTGTTTAAAAATCTTCTAACGCAACCCACCTTGAAATCTAGCACTGTAGACAACACATACTTGCAGCAGCTTGTAACTTTCTCCCCACATTGCAAGGAAGCTGCCCCTTATATAAACTTTCTTAGATACAGTAAAAAAAGGGATTTTACAGGGATGAGTTTAGATTAATTTCACCTTCACTTGAATGTCATAGCAATCACATACTGCTAGTTAGGAACTTTCTCTTCTGTAACATCACAAAGAATCTGAATAAGGGCACTCTGGGAGAACAGACTCAGCTAAGTATCTTTACCCTGCTACAAATGATTGCACTACTGCAGTGTATTGGCCTTGCCTATTCACTTATATAGGTTTTTCAGTGTTTTAGCTACAATTATCGTTCACTCTCAAATCCCTGAAAGCTCTATTTTCAGTCCTTGATCTAAGAAGTAGGCAATAGTTTTAATAATTGTTCTAAACTTCTGTTTACTATTCAGGTCTTGCACTTCAGAAACCCCCCAACTAAGAAAACAAGAAACAAATGTTTTAAATTTCCCAAGAAAATAACTTCCACATGGACTGTGTTGTACTTCTTTCTGCCAGTTATTCCAACTAGCCCACAATATTAACCTTCATAGAACTGAAATATTTCAACTTCCAGTGCCAGATTGTCCTGGCCTTGTGAGAGAATGAGCTAAGCATGTAGGAGAGAAAGGGGAAAAAACGAGCATATGACCAGATTGTTTTGGAACTACAGATTCAGTCATCATTCTGTTGGATATGTAGAAGCTAAATGGACTCCTGAGATATGGCAGTAGCTGACGGAATGTGAGACAGGTGAAAACACAACAGTAACAGTAGGGGTAGTCAGAGGATGACCAAGCAAACACCACATGCCAGAGCTTTTCTGGTGGATGAAAAGCTTGACAGAAGCCAGCAGTGTGTGCTTGCAGCTCAGAAGGCCAACTGTATCCTGTGCTGCATCAATAGAGGCATGTTCAGCAGGTCCAGGGAGGTGATGGTCGCCCTTGTTAGGCCCCACTTGTAGTGCTGCATTCAGGTCTGGGGCCTCCAGCACAAGAAAGATGTGTTAGAGTATGTCCAGAGGAAGGTCACAAAGATGATCAGACCCTGGATATATGGCATCCCTGCCTATGGCAGGAGGGGGTTGGAACTAAGTGATATTTAAGGTCCCTGCCAACCCAAGCCATTCTGTTATTCTGCGGTTTATGATTCTAAGATATGACTCACCAAAGAGGCTCGTATTCCCAGCTTGTCCCATCATCTTTCAAAATGTATCTGAACAACTCTGTGAATATCAAAAATCATTCCTATTAGTGCATCCCCAGACTGCTTACTGGCATTACGGTTTCAAAGGCCACGGCTATATACAGACCAGTGTCTCCGGGTCCAGACAACCTGACAGTATCTAGTTTCACTCCAACCTTAGTTCAACCATTTTGATGTCAAGCTACCTTATCAGGAGGTATACCTAACACTTTGTCCCCCAGAGTGTTATCCCCACATGTGTGTCTTTCCCTTTATATGGATACAGAGACTGTCCATCATTGTCAAAAAAAAAAAAAGTCCTTTAATAAGGAGTCAACAGGGCTCTTGCTGTTGATACATCTTGCTGTCTGAATATCAGTACCATGCATCAGAAGCATTCTCTGGAATCGTGCCAAATTAGAGAGGCAGGAAAAGATCTGTCCTAAATTAAAACACTACACTTGTCTGGACTGTGCAGAAACACATGCAACATAGCTGGCATGTGTGACTGCATAACTAGGAAGATGTTCCTTTGCTTTTAATGAAAAAGATTTCAAAATACCATGAAGTAAACATTAATTATATTGATTATATTATATATTAGGGGCTGCTTACTTATGAACAGAACTAAGAAATTGTAATAAATGTTTTTCTTGTAGAAGTTCTACTTGAAAGAGGTATGTTGAAAGTTTTGTCCACAAGTCATCTGACTAAGATAAATGAATACAATGATATCTGTTAATTAATCAAACTAAACGTCACCAGTAAAACCAGGCATACTGGCAAAAGCGACTGTATACACCTACAACACATCCGCACCAGCTCCTATGTGAGAAAACAGAAAAATGTGGGCAGCATTACATAATTAATTCTGTAGTTACTGCTCAGATTTCAGTAGTAATCTATAAAGATTTATGAACAGTAGCTGACCTTCTTATGCAGTAATGTACATTAACATTACGCATTAACCTCATAAACCTATAAAATCGTTATGTATATCATCAGTTTGATAGATTGAGATTTGGCTAGAGTATCATTGTCTCCACAGAATCATTGTCTCAAGAATGGTGATTGTCTGTCAGCAGGACATACCATTCACATTTAATACCTTAAGATAAACAAGAGTCATTGTCCTGCCCTTATCTACTGAGCCAATGTGGAAGGTTATGAATTTGAACAGATACTATTTCTCCTTTGCAAATCCATGATGAATATCCCAATCACCCTTCTGTCTTCATATGTTTGGAAATGTTTCCAGGAGGGTTTTCTGCATCCCCTTCTGAGGTTACTGAAGTGAGGCTGACTGTCCTGCAGATCCTCCCTCTTGCCCTTCTGAAGATGGGGATGACATTTGCTTTTCTCCAGTCCCAGTCACCATATCCTTTTAACAATAATTGAAGGTGGCTTCACAAGAACACCAGCATGCATGCCACATCCTGTCACGTCCTGTGAAATTGTACTTTTCCAATTTTTCAGATGTTCCTTAACCTGATCCCTCACAGGTGGGTCTTCTCCTTGGCCTGAGGGCCTGAAAATGCTGAAGATCAGTCATACCATTGAAAACCAATCAGAAAAAAATCATTGTGTACCTTGGCTCATCAACCATGTCCTTTGCCAGGAGGGCCCTGCCCCATTCATCAGTGTCCCATACCTTCCCTAGCCTTTGTTTTGCTTCTGATATACCCTTAGAAGCCCTTCTTGTTGCCCTTCAGGTCCCCTACCAAATTCAACTCCAGATTAGTTTTTCTAAACCCATTCTTGCATGCTTCAGTGATGTTACTGTATTCCGTCTGGGTGTTCTGTCCCTGGTCCCACTTCCTTCATGCCTCTCTTTTACGTTTGAGTTTACTGGGGAGTTCCTTGTGCATCCATGCAGGCCTCTGGCCACCTTTGCTTCTCTTCCCATTTGCCATTACTGACCATTCTTGGGCTTGGAGGAGAAGACGATCAAAAGTCAACCGGATCTCCAAGACCATGTTCTATGGTATTCTTCCAGGGAGAAGCCTGAGCAGGCCAAAGCCTGCTGTCTTGGACTCCTGCACTGTGAGTCCTGATTTTTTCCTTTTTCCCTCCTTTCAGGAACCTAATCTCTACCATCTCATGGTCATTGTCGCTGAGCTTCAAATTCCCCACCAATTCTTATTAGTTTGTAAGAATCAGGTCCAGTAGATTGGACCTCTCCTTTTGGACTCTTCAGTCTCTTCTGGAAGGATGTTGTCACCAGTGCACTCCAGAAATCTGTGTTGCTTCTGCTGTGTTGCTCTTGCAACAGATATTGGGGTGGTTAAAGACCCTCATGAGGTACAGTGCCTGTGAATATGACGCTTCCTTCAGTTGTCTGAAGAAGACCTCATATACTTTTTCTTCCAGATAAAGTGATCTGTTACAGCTTAGTTCTTGTTGTGTTTCAAGTATGTAACATAAGGCTATGTTACATAAATTGATTTATTTTTTTTTTCTGAGATAGCATTCTTCATCAAGTAACCATGAAGAAGTTAAGTTCTAAATATCGACTAGAACTACAATTCACTTGTAACACCTAATCACAGGTACAGAGGTGGTTTGAAGATTTTAATACAACTGTGCTGTTCTGTTTTTTTAAAGGTTAATACTGAGAAAATTCTTAAAGTCTGAGTTTGAATCATAATCACCTCTGCAAAACTGCAATTTTGACAAAGTAAAATTTCTACACTGACATTTTTCATGGAAGCTTTAATTTAGTGTTGGTGACAAATTTTGGGAAAAAAAAAATAAAAATTGTTGATATTTTCAGTGATGCCTAGTGACAGGACAAGAGGCAATGGGCATGAACCAGAACAAAAGAAGTTCCATCTGAACATTAAGCAGCAGCAGGTGACATGTGCTGTGCAGGTGACTGAGTGCTGGCACAGGATATCCAGAGGTGCTGTGGAGTCTCCTCCTCGGAGATCTTCAAAAGCCACCTGGACAACCTGGTCTGGGTTAAGCAGGTGTTATAGCAGATGCCTCCAGAGGTCCTGCCAACCTCAGCCGTCCTGCGGCTCAGTCATTCTGTGAAATATCTCCTCAGTGGTATTCATACAATTGTTTTAGCAGCTATCATACTGGAAGAGCTACTATAGCCATGTTTCAGGATTTTAGAACTCCTGTGAACTCTAGAAATAAATGGAATATTTTTGTACGTATTACTAGGTCCCAGAAAATTACAGAATGCTAACATAATGCCAGAACATTTTTTCTTTAACATCTCCTTTTCTAGAGAGAAACCTTTCAATGCTTGGTTCAGATGTTGTCATTTACAACAACGTACAAAACTGTTTAATGTAATTATAATACATTTTTGTTGTGATAGGAAATTTTATCTTGGGCAAATAATAGTCTTTTTAATTTCATCACATGGAAAAACAAATTACTGGTTAACTTTTGCAAAGAGTGAAGGTCAGGATTTTGATAAGTAACTATGGTTGAGTTCTTTGAATGAATTTTAGGTGCTTAATTTTAATGAAATAGTCTGATAACTGAATAGCTTTGATCATGTGGTCTTCGTGGCACCATTTTTAATTGCCTAATTTTGCAGATCATAAAGGAATGCCGAGATCAAATAAAAAATGCTCTGTAGTTAAATAAGTAAATAAATAAAAGTTTGAATATCAACATTGGCAAAAACAAGATATTTAATTAATTAAGAAAGTTACTGATTAAAAAAAAAAAAAAAAGAGTTCAGGAAATATATTTCATTGTAAGTCTATGAGTTTTTTTATTTGTGAATTAGTCATTTATGATTTAAGAGCAACATGATTTTAAAATTGAAAGGCACACAGGGAGGAAAACTTACTGTGTAAACAAAATTCAAATCATCTGGTGTTCATTTGTCATTTTTTTCACTAGTACTACCTGCTAAGTAGATAAAAATCACTCTAGATCAAGCACAAATCACACTGTTCCTGAAATCATTAAATCATTTTCTACCTCCTGAAATTAGCTTTACTTCTGTTCTCAAACCAAGCTGATCTCTCTTCTAGTACAGTTTAAATAACTTTTCCCAATCTCATTCCCTGCCCTTTATGTGTCGTATAGCACACTGCCATCAGCAATGGATCTCAGTATCCAGGCACTAGATGCCCCCTGACATTGAAGCCCCAGATATCTGCTATTTGCATTATTGCAATTATGTATATGTCCTTTGACTCTTTGAGATTATAATTCCTAGAGATTTATTTTAATAATAATAATATTTATGATAAAGCTCTGCTGTGTTTGAATGGGCAGAATAACTAATCACTATATAACTCTGTTACATTATTCCCCAGATCTGTTTTGTAGTCCATGATAGAGCCTGGAAAAGCTGATCTCTTACCTCAGTTATGATGTACATCATCACTACCTCTCTGCTGTTATACTTACCTTCTCTGTCCACCTTTTGCAGCAAACTCATCTGGTTTCATGTCTTACAGAACCTGGGGGTCTAGACAAAGTTCTTAGCATGACAGGAAAAGGAAATTGGTGTTTCCTTCCCATTTGCTCAATTTCAGTCTTTTTAAATTTGATCATGCCACGGTTGCTGCATGGTTATGTGATTGTTCACCCAGGTACATTGAACAAATGTCTCTCACCATACATTTTCAGCTCTTAATTAAAACTCAAGCACCAAAATGTATTGTAATGATTATTTCCTCAAATTCTTACATAACTTATTACCAATGAGGATTAGCTTACCCCGCCAGCTACCTTCACTTGCTAGCAGATGCTGGCAGAACACTTTTTCCCTGGGGAGGTTTCTCTCCATCTGCAGTTCTAAACAGCTTTGGGCTCCTTTTTTTGATTTGTTTGTCAACAAAGATCAAAAGAAAAATAAAAAATGTTCAAGGTTTCAAGCTTGTATCATTGTAGGCAAAAAAGGAAGTTTTTAAGACTCCCTCCTCCAAGCAGAAGGACAAAATCATTGGGCAACAGAAATGTGCGCACATATCCTTGTCATCTCTTATTGTGTAGGTTTTTGATATTGTCCTGTTAGTGACATTTAATGAACAAATCTGTAGTGGGTAAGGCTAAGATGAGGTTAACTTTTTTCACAGGAGCCCATATGGTGCTGTATTTTGCATTTATGGCTGAGACATTGTTGATAATACACCAGTGTTTTGACTATTGCTTGCAGAGTGTCAAGGCTTTCTCTTCCTCCAAGTAATTTGGAGGTTAAAGCAACAAGACAGGAAGGGGTGCAGCCAGGACCAACAGACCCAAACTGGTCACAAAGATATTCTACCACATGAGGTCAGCATGCTCAGAAGTAAAAGCACTTGGGAAAAAAAAAAAAAAAAAAAAAGGCATTTGGGCATTTGTCTTCCCAAGTAACCATTAGACATGATGGAACCTTGCTTTCCTGGAAATGGCTAATTTGCCTGCTGAAGGGAAGCAGTTAATGAATTCATTATTTTGCTTTGATCTCACATGTATCTTTTGCTTTACCTGTTAAGCTGTGTTTACCTCTAAACTGCCTTTTTTTGTGTGGGTGATGGAGCACTGGCACAGGTTGCCCAGAGAGGCTGAGGAGTTTCCCTCCCTGGAGTTATTCAAAGGTCACCTGGACATGGTCCTGGGCAAGTGGATCCAGGTGTCTCTGCTTGAGCGGGTGTTGGACCAGATGCCTTCAGAGGTCCTTTCCAATCTCAACTATTCTGCAATTCTGTGATCCCAGCCCACAAGTTTTCTCACTTTCATCCTTCCAATTCTCTTCCCCATCCCGCTGAGAGGGAGGGAGTGAACAGATGTGTTGTGCTTAGCTGTGTGCTAGGGCTAACCCACAACAAACCCGTAGCTTGGGCACTCTTGTGTCAGGCTTCTATGTAACGCATCGATGACTCTTTTCCCTTCCTTACTTTCAGTCTTCTTGAAGGACAAACACCAGCATCATGTGTTCTGTGTTGGACTCTGAGCTAGGGTTACAAGTGTAGAATTTTTCTATTGTGGAGCACAAGACAGCCAACCCCAGCATATGGTTCAGTTAGTCAAGATAGGACAAGTAAGAAAATTACTGGGAAACTCTTGTTCCTTATGCCTTTTACCCTGCCACTTCCTCATTTACTGGCATTATAGGATTATGAAGTTCATTATGAGTTTTTTTGTTTTGTTTTGTTTTGTTTTTTTCTTTCCTCCCAGATAAACATCAATGTAAATTTACAGTCCTGGCATCAGCTATAATATTTAAATGCATATACTACAATATGAGATATGTTGTAACAGTGATCACAGATTCTGTGTTTATAACATTTTATCTGAAAGTTAATACAATTGAACAGATTGGAAAGATATAGTGCCCTTCACTGTCTGACTTCTATTATAAAATGATACATTAACCAAGCTACATACTGTTTTTTTGCACTGTTTCTGCACGGTTTTATATTTTCTGTATCATTGTCAGCTAAGCAGCCTTTACAGTGTCATTATTTACACCTGTGAGATATCTTCAATGGTAGCATCTGAGAGCAGATGTCAGGCAGGATAAATCTAGCCTTGTTACAAAAGCCTATGATACACATATAAAAGAAGCTGTTCTTAGGAAGGCTGTCAGGTCCTTGCCCTTCTGGAGTCTGAGAGCCATGTGGCGCCCAATGGAGTCAATGAAAAGCTTTTCATTAGCTTCAGTGAGCTTTGGATTAGTACTTCAAGTTTCTGTAGTAGCCCTGATCAGCCACTGTACAAATATTAATGAGATGAGTTGAACAATACCCTTAGAAGCTAAAAAGACAGAAGATATTTTTTCATCCATTTATTTATGATAAGGGTGAAGGGCCATGATGGAGGAATGTAAAGAGATACCACACAGTGTCTCAGGATGGGAAATGAAAATGTTCATTAAACTCTTTAAAAATCCAGAGGGATTTAAATGGGTGAGTTTCTATTGGCTCCCTAATAATTCCTCTTAAGGATAAATCCATAAGAGGAATTAGAGGGGTTATAATGGCTGAGGTTGATATATATTTGCTGAAACTTCTTTCCTGTCTGTCAGAACCATGCCTATAGGCTTTTAAGCATTTCATTGCCACCCCTCAAGTGGAAAACCACCAATGAATACTTAAAAGTAGCTTGAATATCAACCACAGATGATCACTTTAAAGTCTAAAATAAAATTATTTTCTCACAATGCTAATACATTTCCACAGCAAATTCTGGGTGGCAAAGAAGCGAATGGGTTCAAAAAGTAGTTAGACATATTTTTTTGGAAGAAAGGTCTGCCTAGCAGTATTACATATAATGGTGTGGATAAATAATGAAGTTTCTGTTGCACGCAGTCCTGAGATGGAATACTTACGAAATATTGGTCTGTACCTTTTCACTTTTAATGCTATTTCCTAAGCACCCACTATTAGCTACTAGCATAGATAGTATCTTAGGTAAACTAGATGTTGGGTTTTCAGTGTGACATCAGAACTGTCTGCTAGTCTAGGTAGTAGGCCAGAAAGCTCATTTAGATTGTGATGGTCAGGTAAGGAGAGAGAAAATAAGGAAGATAGAACTGAGACATATAAAGACATGAGCAAATCGGTTGTGTATTGGATTAAGGTGCTTTATACAGACATGCATAGTACATGTTATTCATGTGCAAAAGAAAAAATAATAATAATAATAAAACTTAAAAAGAATTTACATTAGGTTTAAGGTAAATAGTCTCATATGTCTATATTTGGTAAGGCTTTATCCATTGTGTTGTCATTTTCCAAGATAGATGTTTTGGATAATATAGATTATATGTATCTTGGAGGAATTGCAAATTGCCATGTCCCTCCTCCCATGAGAAAAGCCTGGAACACTAGATAATATTTTCTGTCAAAAAAAATATCAAAATGTCATGTCAGTTATTAACTTTGTGAACCCTCAAATCATTTCCTAGTACAAAAAGAAAGAACACTTGAGAAAATACAAAAACATTCAGAATATTATTATAACATGAAGTATTGTTGATACAAAAATACTTTGTTTGTCTGGATACTCTAAAATATTTTTCCAATAAATTGTATAATTTACAGTATGTTCCAATTGCTTACTGTTTGTATAATAATCTCTTTTAAATTTTTGAGTAGGTGAAATCATACATTGCATTTCTGAGCATGACATGGTCAAGAAATCTTAATTTAACACAAGAATGACTGGATGAAATTTACATCCTGCCTCTATTACATTTAATATCAGAATGGATTGATTCTAGCATCCTTTTTTTTTTGCTCTAATATTTATTGATTGATTAAATTTCATATTTTAGCTTTAGATGGAATATGACAGATTTCACAGATGAAAATGAATTGGAAATTTAAACATGTGGAGTCTGATGTATCCTACTGAAAATCAATAAAGATGCATGAGGAATTTAAGAACACTATTTTAGTTCCAAGTAGTCCCTTGATTTCTTAACAACTTACCAGAAATGCAATTCCTACTAAAGGAAAACTCTCACTGGTGCAGCCAGAATCCCACTGTATCTGTTGCATTTAGTGCAATTGTCCATTTATTTCCTTGTTTGTAAAATGGTCCTACTTCTCTTGTGTTCCCCTTCTGTGTCTGCTATGTGGGAAATTTTATTTCCATCTGCATCTTGAAAAAAAAACTAGGGTTGAATTCATCTTCAAGACAAGAAGCTGGATTGACCTTCGCTGCTAGATGCCCAGCCAGCTGCTCTCTCACTCCTCTCCTCAACAGAATGGCATGAGAAAATAGGATGGAAATTTTCATGGATCAAGATAAGAACAGGGAGTTACTTACCAATTACCATTATAGGCAATGCAGACTTGATCTGGGGAAAAGTTTTATTTGTTGACAATTTAAAATAGAGTAGGATGATAAGAAACAAAGACAAAGACTAAAATACCTTCCTGCATTTCCCCCCTTTTCACAGGTTCAATTTCACTACTTAATTCTGAACTTCTCTACCTCCTACCCCCAGCCTCAAGTAGTGCAGGGGGATGGGGATTACGATCAGTTCCTAACAGCTCCTTCAGCTTTACTTACTCCAGCATGAGGTCATTCCCACAGGACACAGTCCTTCAGGATAAGCATGGTCCATCATGGTCTCTTCACAGGCTGCAGTTTCCTTCAGGGATTTCCTACTGCTTTGGTGTGGGGTCCTCCACAGGCTGCAGTGTGGATAGCTGCTCCAGCATAGTCCTCTCCAAGGCCTGCAGGGAAATACTTATTTCATTGTGGTCTTCTCCACAGGAATAAATCCCATGGTACCTGGAGCACCTCCTCCCACTCCTTCTTCTATGACTTTTGGTGTTACCAAAGAGATTTCTCAATCTCTTGTTTTTCCCTTCTCCTCTGCCTGTGCAGTGTTTTGCCCTTTCTTAAATATACTTTCACAGGCACCACCAGCTTTGCTGCTAGGCGCAGCTGTAAGTATGCATTCAGGGGTTGCATGTTTTTTAAACATCCTAATGGTTTTCTGTGACTATGGATAGAGTGTACCTACAACTCACTGGTGCCCAGAGAAGTGGGGTTCTAAAAACAAAAAAACAAACAAAAAAAGCAACAACAACGACAACAACAAAACAAAACAAAACAAAAAACAAAACAAACAAACAAACAAAAAAAAAACATGATTTTTTAACCACACTACTTGCTGTCTGATGGGCTCTCAGATCATGTTGTCAAAAGACTGTCAAGGCTTGTCCAGCCCTCAAACAATTACCCCCAATTCCTCCAATTATATGGTGATCATTATGGTCACAAAGAATTTGGACTAGGAAACTAGGAAGGCCTGGAGTGTATCAAGCTTTACTACAAGGCTCTTGGGGCAATGATCAAGAACATTGGGGCCCAGGGTTTTTTCTCTTTAACCCTGCTGATGAGGAGAAGAGCACAAGGAAGAGTGGGATGGATCCCATGGCTAAACAGCTGTTTTCACAGCTGGTATTGGCAACAGAGATTATTAAAGGACATGGATGCAGAACAAGGTAATTTCCTCTGATCTGCTGCAGAGGCTTATACTTTTACCTCCATTTGGCACAAGTTTTTTTTTGTATCACACTATTGAAAAATGGTATAAATCAAATTTTCTATGGGCAAATCACGTCATCTAAAATTTGATTAATCTTGTCTAGGGTATCATGGAGACAATAACAACACTGTAAATGGTGAATGTATGATCTTAGCAAAGTGTTAAGCCAGAGGAAGTGCGTAAAACTTTAACTTTGAAGCCATCTTTCAGGCACCAGTCTTGAGAAAGACAAATTAATGAATCTTAATTCTGATTCAGTTCCATTATTTGCCTCTACTTACAAAGGTGGAAGAGACATTTGAGCACTACATGAGATTCTATTCTCTTTCTTGTCTTCTGTTTTTTGGAGGTATAATAGCAAAAGCGTATAGGAAGCTTCAGCAGTTAGCTCAGAATATTATTGTAGTGGAAATGGAATGTGTAGGAAGAACAAAAGATCATCCTAGAGTTAAGCTTTAGCATGCATTACATTAAGGATATGACTTAAACCTGGGTTCTTAAAAATTTTTCCTGGTAGAAGGCCAGGTTAGATGGGACTTTAAGCAACCTGGTCTAGTAAAAGGTGTCCCCGCCCATGGCAGGGGAGTTGGAACTAGATGATCTTTAAGGTCCCTTCCAAATCAAACCATTCTGTGATTCTATGATTCTATGAAGTTCAGCACGTCTTTTTTTCAAATCTATTATAACTTGGCCTCTAAACCACCCATTAAAAGAAAACACTCAATCTGATGATTCAGATGTACTTTATAACATTGTCTAGGCTATGATGCTGTTGCTTTAAAGAGACTCAAGTGATGAAGTGGTGCTAAACTGAACAGTTGCAAACTCTTAGAGTCTGATCTAGATTCTTTTGTTCTCTGTTTTTCTGAATTACTTCTCTGTAGCTATTGCAAAGAATGAGTTGTATGAGTGCTGTTAAGTAGGGCAGAAAACAGACAGAGGATGGAAAAGAACAGATGTCCTTAGAGAGCATCCTTTCAAACTTACAAGGACTATATTTGATGAAAGAAGTTTTAAACCACAAGAGTCTTTCTTTAAACTTAAACTAGAATCCTTAAATGAAACAACCCTATCCCATTTACACAGTCAGATTTGTCTAAAAGTGCACACTTCTGACAAAGTTCATTCTTTAAGATAGAGATCACTAGATCTCTAGATGTAGATAGATGTACTAGATGTAGAAAAATAGGTTTTTCACAGATTAGGTCTGTATTTTGAGGCAGCTCTTCTTTAATGAAGTTCATGTTTTATGTAGCTCCTGGACTTCCACTCTTTTTTTTTTTTTTTAACTTTTTTTTTTTTCTTAACTTTTTTTTTTCTTTTCTTTTATTTTATTTATTTATTTATTTTTGACACTTGCAGTTTTGGATTACACACTTTAATGCAATATTGTACACATAGATATGATTGCTATTACTTCCATCGTGCCTTCAATTTCCAAAACATAGCCCGAAGGAAAACTCTGGAGAGTTCAAACATGGCAGAAGTTTTTAAAGTTGTGCTTTACCTTTTATGTTACATTGCCATTTCTCTATAAATACTTTTATTTCATAACTGAAGTTATTTTAACCTTTGACAAGTAAACTTTCCCACTGATTACTCTATCTCATTTAATAATAATAATAATAAATGAAAATAAATTATTCAAGTACTATTTTATTCTAGTTGGAAATATGGCAGTAATAGTTATTTATCTTTATTGGCAATATAAAGCCAAAATAATCCAAATTCAATGAATATTCAGTAAAGACTCAGAGAATTGTATAGTGAATTGTTAAAAAAAAATAAAAAGGTAATTTTGAATATAAATTTAAATACTTTCATTTAAATACTTAAGCAGGCACTTACAAACCAGTATGGAGAAACTCTTTCCAACACGGTAAGAGGTCAAAACTTGTTGTCATCCATATTTGCAGCCTGACATATTCCAAAGCTGAGTAGGTCTACTCAGTCACAAAAGTTTATCTTTAACTAGAACATAGTGACATTAATTGTAATAGTTCTGATGAAGCTACATCATGATAATGTAGCCCTGTAAATGGCTGTAATGCAGCCCTCCCTTTCTCCAACCATGCTGAGTTTTCTGAAAGCACTAGTGTCTCTAAAGCCAGTAACAAAATCCTTTTTTTATAAGAAATTGATTCAGAATCACAAAACCACAGAATCACAGAATGGCTGAGGTCAGAAAGAACCTTTGGAGGCTATCTGGTCCAATGCCTCTGCTCAAGTAAAGCCACACAGAGCAGGTTCCCCACAACCATATCCAGGTGGCTTTTGAGGATCTCAAGGAGGAGACTCCACAACCTCTCTGGGAAATCTGTGCCAGTGCTCCATCACCTGCACAGCCTAGAAATGCTGCCTGATGTTCAGAAAGAAATTCCTGTGCCCATTGCCTCTTGTCCTGTCACTGGGCACCACTGAAAAGAGCCTAGCTCCATCTTCTCTGCACCTTCCCTTCAGGTACTTATATACACTGATGAAGATTCCCCTGATCCTTCTCTTCTCCAGGCTGCAGAGTCCCAGCTCTCTCTGCTTTTACTCATAGGAAAAATGCTCCAGTACCCTAATGATCTTTGTGATCATTTGTTGGACTGTCTCTCATATGTCTCTTGTACTGAGGAGCCTAGAACTTTTGACAAGCTTTGACAAACTTTTTGCATGAGAGCTAAGCTTGGTCAAATGAATTCCCTTTAGGTATAAAAGAATAGATTATACACAAAGTCACTGTAGTTTAGCTATATCTCTGAGCCCTTAATATAACAGACTTATGGCCTTTTTATGATGAAATTTGCTTTCAAACATTATTTTCCAGAACATTTTAGCTTCAACAGCTCACAAAGAATACAGCAGACACCAGTCCCCTGTGGTGTGCCACTAGAGCACACCAGATGGAGAAGGAAAGGCAGCATTAGAGAGTTCTCATCACTTTCCTTTGGTCCTTGAAACACAAGTTAAAGGGCAGGATTTTCCCTGTTACCTTCTTTGATGTCTCTAACTTAATTAATCCTTGTTTTATTTAAATAACAATTCAGAGATGATTTTCCACATGTTATGACCCAAAATTAAGCAAATGATGTGAGATGGGGAAAAGAGTTCTGTCAAGAGAGGAGTCATCTGGCAATATAAGGTTACACTACTATTTCTACCTGTAACCTGAAATAGCAGAGGTAATTTTATGGAATATTTTGGGAGCATAGATAGATAACCAAATTGCAGACAAAAAAATCCTGAGTTGCTAAATAATTTATGGTTCACACATCTGTATTTTGTCCTTTTGCTCCTGTTAAAAAGTCTAGAGACAAATAAAACTATTTATTAAAAAAAAAAAAAAAAAAAAAAACTTCAGCTAAAAACCATTACTAATTGCAAAATTAGTTCACATACTGTGAGGGATTTGGAGAAACAGTCCAGATATATTCTTGCATTTTGAATTGCCAAGGGGCTTCTGCTATACTTTTTTCATTCTAAATAAAGAAAAACTCCTGTTAGCCTTATGGAGTCCTGATCCCTGTAACACATTCAACAGATGTCTTCTATTAGGGAGAAAACGCCTGTAGGGTTTAAGTACTGCCTAGTCAGACGTCTTTAAATATGAACATATAAGGGATGCAGATATTTGCCACATTTATCTCTCTTTTTTATGATGGAACTTCAGTAAGAATTTACACATGAATAAGGGAAACAAACCTGAAAAAAAAAAAAAAATCTTTCAGAAGACAGTAAACATTAAAGGAAGTAAATACACCAGTTAGTAAGCTTCCCTTTGTGACAGGTAACTCTATTAAATACAGTAAGTAGAAAGTACAGTAAGTGAAAGTACAAGTTTCAGTTGGTTCTTGTACACCTTTTTATTATTATTTATTTATTATGTATTTATTTTTATTGTCATAGTTAGGTTAGATCCTATTAAAGTTACACGTTGCAACTAACTTCTAGGCCTCTGAAACTTAAACTCAGTCTCTCAATAGAAGTTGGGATGCTGGGCACCTCAGAATAGGACCCAAAATAAATAACACGGAAGAGGCCAACTCAAAGCAACTGTTAGAAAAATTATTAGGAGAAAAGCATGTCTTTGAACATGTCCATGCTGTCAAAGAGCTAGGGATTTCACGTCTTCTTTCATAGAATCATAGAATCACAGAATCATAAAATGGTTTACTTTCAGTGAAATACTAAGAATGCAATCATTCCATCTTTTCCTAATTAGTGCACAAATGTGTGTACACACTCAAACACCCTCTGTGAAGCATGGGTAGACCTCACTTTGTTCTTCAGTCTGAAGGGGACCCACATCCATACACAGACACACATCTTAGACTGATGCAGGTAGTTCACCTAGAGTTGTTCTTTCTCAGCACAGCTTCTCAAGAGATGCAAAATGCCTGGTTAACACCAGCCAAAGCAACCTGTAAAATAATATTCTCATATATATTATATACACTTTTTTTTTTTTTTTCCAATGGAGTTCATGATCACTCCCTGGGCTGCATATGGTATACAATTCAGGTTCTCTGGTATTGGGATGGGGGCTGTAGCTATGCACTGCTATACAGAGGGGAAGAAGGCTTGATCAGGCTTGGCAGAGCATGGCACAAAATTGTACACACTTGCAAAGGCTTTGTTTAGACAAGGGACTTTGTAATGGCTCACCACCAACCTCAGCCACATGGTGGAACAGAAGTAAAAGATTTGTGATCAGAGTTATTCATCTTTGTGATCAGAGTACTTCATCTTTATGGAGTAAGCATGTGCCAAATGGGCAAACTTTAGGGAAAGGAAGGCTGCTTGTTAATTTAACATTTAGGGAGTTAAATTCTGCTTTTCCTAAATGAAGAAATACAAAGATGTGAAAAAATTTGTATACAAAAAAAAAAAAAAGTTTTGTTGCCAATGCTACCAGCTGCAAAACTGATTAAAATACAAACTAGTTGATAGGGTCAATGTTGGGAGAGACATTGGCTGTATAGAGATAGGACAGTTGGTAGAGATAATTTTACAAGGAAAGACTATGATAATACTGTTCTTAATAGAGAATTTTTTACATTTAAACTGCAGTAGTGTTCATAACTTCATCTCATTTGAATACAATTGAAGAAAAACAAGTATTTGTTGAAATAAATGTAGGATAAATATTCATAAGATGCATTTCTATGCTTTTGTTTCTAAAGAAGAACTTTTGAGGTTAAGGCTTTGCTAGGAAAAAAGTTTATTTATTAAGCTTAACAGGGCTATAAGTTTTACTAAGTGATCTCAAATAAAACGAGGTTGTTTGTACATCAGTAACAGCTGAAAAGACCCCAACTATAACCGAACCTTATCACTCTCAGAGGCAAAAAGAAATGAAGAAGCACCTTTGTGTCTTAGGAGGGCTAAAGCAAGCATTAGAATTGTACTCACTTCTTCCTGGGTCATATAAAAACAAGGGGACAGATCTTCACCCTTATGGATAAAAACTTGATTCTACATTGAACATTGGGAAAGATCTAAATTAAGTTTTCCTGTGTTATCTCAGGTTAACTTCTTTATGTTTATTAAATGATCATCTATGTTTTTCCTAAATTTATTCAGTTGTGAGCAGAGCATGCAATGATACACTCAATTATTATTATTAAGTACAAAATCAATGTATATTTGTAGTACTTATGTTTTACTTGTTTATTGATGTTGAAATTGTCAGTAGAATATCTTCATTTTAAGTGTAAGATACATTGGTAACACAAATTAACATCTCAGAATCTAAAGCTCTAGGTCTCAATTGTGCAAACATTAATTTTGTGATTTTTTTGTTTTCCAAACAGACGGATAATAAATCCAAAACAGTTTTTAATTACACAGTATAGGGAAATGAAGGAAGTATTTTAAAATTTGATACTTTAGCATAAAACAAAATATACATATATACTTTACCATATAAGGTGAGAGAAAATGTTTCATGTTGACACATTTTTTCAAGTAAAAATTTGGACTGTTTCTATAAGGAAAAAAAAAAAAAAAAAAAAAAACACACACTTGATTTTGACCATGAATCCCAAGGTCTGTGTAATATTGTATTATGATAAAGTAAAAGAACATTGAGCATTTTTTAGTAAGCATAGGTTCTGGGTTAGAAAATCTCCTGGATATGTTATGTCATTTAAGAACTCACTCATGAATAGAAAATGCAATGAAGTATCTGCGAAAAGCCAGAAACATAACTCTGATATGGAAAACATAATATGGTTTGAATTAAGATTGGAGTATTGATTTTTTTATTCTGAAGGTGGAGAGCAACCCTGCTGATATGGTGAATCGGTCATGCAAAGTCTATTGTTTAATCTATGTGAGAAATTTTGGAAAAGTTTATTTTGGACCGTGAAGCATTTTATGACAATCCTCATATTGTTATGAAAAACAGATTCATGTATTTTGTAATAAAGATATGTATATAATATAAGGATGTACATAAAAAATATCCCCTGCATGGCACGGTCCATAACTGTAGAAGACAAAAAAGATTTGGGTGGCAGTTTATCTTTGGAAAGCAGAAACTGAATTTTTACTTCCTTATGTATGATTTGAAGGCCTGAGAGGTTATGATTAGCACAGTCAAACAGGTTAGAATGAATACAGAAGCACATAGCCAACAAGTCTCGTATTAAAGTTTGGTTAATATGTTATTTCTATTTGAAGATGAAGATCAGGAACTACTAGAGATGTGGGCTCTTTGTAAAAAGAAACAAACAGACAAACAATAATAATTGAAATATATAACCTACTTTTACCAGCAATCACATCAATATTAGATATTAGACTTTCCAAAACTATCCATCATCTTGATGCAGAAGATGCAGAACTATATTGTGATCAGAGGTCTTGGATCTAGAGGTCTAATCAGAGGTCTCCGATCACTTCTAGAGGTCTAGAGGTTCCTGATCTATAACACAGGTATAAATGTTGCTATAAGTAAGGATCTGTAACTTAAACCTGCCTCAAATTTACTGAAAACCCACTCATCTTTATTGCTAAAATCCTACCCTAGCCCTGTGATATTTATATTTTCAGATCCACTATAAACAGATTTTTGGCGTCTTCTGTACCATTCTCTAACCAAGACACCAGTCCTTCTCTAGCATTAAACACAGTTTTCCTCTAAATGACAGGATTTGTTTTAGTCCATAAAGGATGCAGCAATTAACTTTTGTCAGTCACTTATTAACTGTTATGCTGCCTTACAATCATTACGGTGTCCATCCTAGATTTATGTGAAGTGTTTTCAAATAAAATATAAAACCATTTACCCAGGCAAATGGTGTGGGAATTAATTTTTTTTCAAATTTCAAATCTTTCCCTCAGCTTTGCTTTAGGGGTCCATAAATTCCTCAG
The DNA here is from genome assembly GCF_964035555.1 of Netta rufina. Taxonomy (NCBI): domain Eukaryota; kingdom Metazoa; phylum Chordata; class Aves; order Anseriformes; family Anatidae; genus Netta; species Netta rufina. The sequence goes on along the minus strand of NC_140125.1, from coordinate 100,871,194 downwards.
CAGAGCCTCTTGGCTCCTTATTGGCCTAGCAACAAACTCAATTTCTTCATCTGTTTCTCTTCCCTTTAATTTATTTCTATTCCTAATCCTCATTAGAACAGTAACTCCTAAAATGCAACCATCATACCTAAAGACTCAAAAAAATGATTTCTTTTTCCTAACAACATTCAATCTCATTGCCTCTGCAAAATACATGCTAAAAGACTTCAGTCCCTGCTGTTCTTAATATTGGTATATATATGATAAAATTAGCTCAGGCTCCACCTTTTCATAGAGCTAAGATCCCTTTCCTTGCAGAACTAACCTTAACTTCTCATTCAGATGAAAAACAGCTACAACTGTAGTTCTACAGATCTGGCAGGAAAGATAAAGCCATTATCCCACTCTATAGTATCTGTTATCATAATCTGTTATCATAATCCTGATTCTTTTTTTTTTTTTTTTTTTTTTTATTCTGATAACAATAGTCTCATCCATAGGAAAAAGTCTCTAATGAGCATCATCTAGCAGATAGTTCTGTGGCTACTTCAGGATGCTAGTATGCAGTTAAGATACAGGAAAAGGTTGGGGTTAAGCCAAAATGAGAATTTACTGCATTATATTGTCAAGGTATGCTACCTGGCAAACTGGGATTTGAGCTGGACCTGGCAAGGTCTAGTAACTTACAGTTGAGTCCTGGGTTATTTGTAGGCTGTTAATAAATCTGAAGGTAAAATCTGTATTGGTAGTAATGTTGGGGAGAAGACATGATGAAAAATTGGTGTCATAGCTGTATTTTGTATTGCTTTTAACTCTGTCCAGTCCCTCTCCTCCAATTTTGAGGTTAAGTTTAATAGGAGTGATTTATTTCTTAAGGTTATTGCTGGACATGCAGAAATTGGATGAAAGCTGGGTCTGGAATACCTGTATCTTCTTTCTCCTGAACCTTACCCTGAAATCAAAATATATATCTACTTTTAACCAGAAACAAGAACAAAGAGTTTGTCGTGGTGGTTTCAACCCTCATCTTAGCTCAGCACGACTTGCAGTATGCCTGCAAAATCAAATTCTTCAGTGTCTATTCTGCCAGCATTAAGTGCATCACTGTTCCTAATCTTTGCTCTCAATTTGCATGTATTAGTCATAACTGCCACAGAAGAAACCATGACTCCCCCACTCCTGTTTGCACCAGCTTTTATTCCAATAACATGAGCCTTTATTCCAATACTGTATTATTAGCTACCCGGTCTCACTTTATAATGCTATGAAACTGGTGGGCACTAATATCCAACCTAAGGATTTAGGGAGGAATGAAATATCCTGGCCATAGCTAAGTGCCTAGGATTTTGAAAAAGGTGTGAGGTGACAGTGTAAGACATGGTAAAAATGTAACTTTTACTGAGTTCTACAAGACTTGAACTGACAGCAAAACTTGAAAAAAACTTTTAAAAGCAAAAGTTGAACTGACAGAGGTGGATATGTTCAATTAAGTTACTTCCAGTTTGTAATTCCCATATATTGAATTCTCAGGATCACTGACTTATTGAAAATGATAAGCTTGCAGTTTTAGTAAAGGTTCCACCTGCCAGCATAACAGACATAAATTCAGTATGAGAAGATTGCTGGATTTGATAGAGTAAATGATTAATAGCTGTTTCTCTAGCCACTGCAGGTACCCTTCAGTATAGTAAAGATGGGTTTGGGCTGAATGTGAGTGTTCAACACAGGCAGTTTGAAAAGCTCACTTTATCTGTAGATCTTACAAGGTCCACTGAATAGGAAAAGTATTAGGAAGAAGTAGTGAGACAAAGTTTTGTGCTAAATATTGTTTGCCTGCTTTTGCTTATCGTTATGGTTAAAATAATAGAGCATAACAGCAAGGACTCAAGAACAGTTAACTGTTACATTCTTATAACATTTCAACAGGGTGAACTATGTTTCTGGTACAGGTCCCTGTTAAGAAGTTTAACATTTGATTTCTACACAGTACAATTTCCAAAACCTAAATCTTCTGCTAGATGAAAGAAGGAAGATCTTCTAGGTGAAGATCTTTACAGAAGTTAACCAAAAGTAGGCTATTGTGTTTTGAATGAAGAAGAACCAGTGCTGGATTCAGGCTTAGATTGTAAAAGAAGAGTGAAGAGTTGAATAGTAAGTATGTTTCTTGAGCTTAACAATTCCTCAGGGCCTTCACAACTGCCTTCCATGAATTATTTATTCAATATGGATGGTATAGAATTAACATACTTACAACAACCACAGCAAAAAAAAAGTCCTTTGCATTGTCTTATTTATTATTATTTTATTTATTATTATTTAATTAATTTATTTATTTATTATATATTTATTATTTTCTATTATTATATATACTATACTGTCATTTATTTTGTTATTAAAGACTTTTCTTTTGACAGATGGCAGCTTCTGGGACTTGGTAGAGTGTTATTGCAAGACATTATCAAGGAGCAGAAAAAGTGGGCTGCTCTGCAGGAGGAGGAAAGCTGGGAGAAAAGCAGATGGAGCTTGACTGAAAGGACAGACAGTCCCACAGTACCCAAGAGCAGAAAAAGTCTACTGACAGTAACTAGAATCAACCAATAGTTCAGTGATCACTGGATAAGTTCAATGTGATAAGGTAGGTTTGAGGTCAAGCAAGATCAAGTCAGCATAATACACAGACAAGCACACAGCCAGACATGGGCAAAACTATGCTAAGAAAAGGACCAGGGGCAAGGGCCTGAACTGAAATTCAGCTCCTGAGCTGAATTCCTGAGGTCTCCATCATAGCTTCTCAGAGCGATCTCACACAACTCTCTTCACAGCAGTGATCCCAGTTTACGTGGCTTCACTGTATCAGAACTGGTCTTCACCACAGGTGGTCAAACATGTCAGAAAGAAAGAAAGATTGCACAGGCATTGGTGTTCTCAGGATCCTGACAGCAAGGCTGTGGAACACATATCAAATGTTTTCACAACAAACTCCTATGATTAAGAAATGATTTAATGCACAGTAAAAGGAAAGAGGCACCTTATAAAGCAGATTAGCCTCTCAGTTCATTTCACATGGGAGTTAGTTACCCTTACAATATTATTCCCCATTAAAGTTGTTGTAGACCATGCAAGAGGTAAGCCCCAGGTCAGCCTTCTGATACTTCAGTAAGGACATTAAAATGCTTCAACGTCCACAAAAGACAATCATGGCACCAGATATACCAGAGTCAATAGTCTCATCTCTGTCACACTTTATAACTAATGTCATTGTCATTTATAACTAATGTCATTGAGTAATCTCATGATTTCATAGACCTCTATCATGTACCACTTTAGAACATAATGTACCCCTTTAGCATATAATTTCCTTGTTGAACAGTCTTAATATATTTAGCTGTTCCCTGTACAGAAGTTATTTCAAGTCACCTCTGTTAAACTTTTCTGAACCTTCTTCAGTTCTAGTGTATCTTTCTGCAATGAGGAGGGAGGATGCAACACAGCTGCAGATCACCACCCTCCATGGAAAATAAAGAAGCAGTTTTCATTTTGTTCTCTGTTGTGTTTGTTTGTTTGTTTGCTTGTTTTTTAATAGTTCTTAATATTATCTGATTTTGAGCACTGAGATGTGCTCAAAACATCTCAGTTTAACAGAACTATGTGATTCCAGGATGTCATTCCATAAGAATAGTAATCAGCTCAGAGCTCAATCTACTCTCTGTGTAAAATTTAGATTTCCCATACAATTTACTTGGATGTATCAATACTAAGTTTCATCTTCCGTTATAGTCACCACTCATTTAGTCTCATAGTGTTCTTTTCTGATTTTTCATAGTATGGCTTTCCTGATTAGCTTGGTATCAGTAAACGCTGTCACAGTTTCCAATGAATGTCTCATCTGTGAAATCAGGAAATTACGAAAATCTCATCTAGAAAATACCAATCATAGCTCCAATACCTGAAAAGCTCTACTTAAAGTCTTCTTGTACTGTGAAAATCAACTCCTTAGTTGAATCTCTCTTTTCTGCATTCTAGGCGATTATTTACCTATGCAAAGGCTTTGGTTCTTATTGTATTATTATTATTATTATTATTATTATTATTATTATTATTATTATTATTGTTATTATTATTATTATTATTATTATTATTAATGTAGGAGCATTTTGAGAAAGTTTGTTGACAAAATCAGCTAGATTTGCCTAGCACATGTAGAATCTTCAAAAAAAAAAAAAAAAAAAAAAACACAACAAATCAACAAATTTGTTAGGCATGACTTTTCTTTACAAAACCTGTGTTAATACAAAATGATAGGCAGCTAAAATCACCTGAAATATAGGAAAACGGATAACAATAGGAAAAAAAATCCATTCGTGGCACAGATAAGGGTGAGGAATTCTAATGCACTGCAAAAGAAATGAATCATAGCAATGAAACGGGCCTTTTAACTATATATGAATTGTTAAATTATTAATAATGTAGAAAAGGAACATTTATTCAATTAATACTTTTGTTCTGTCTTTAGAAGGAAGCCGGATAAGATACATGGATCACATAGGAATAAAGAAAAGATAAAGATCTTACTTCACTAGTAACTGAGAAAGATATTAGACAACATCAAAAACAGATAAATATCTTACAGGCTCATAAGATGTTTCCAGTAACACTTAATTACTTACTGAGGAAATATGTGGCCTCCCGATTTTATTTTATTTTATTTTATTTTATTACAGTGACAATGAAACCATAAGAGACTGAAAATACCTTTTTTTTCTTGTCACCATTCATGATGAGGAAATTGAGTGATATGGATGCTAATCGATTAGCCTAATTCCGGTAAATTAATAGAATTAAAATGAACAATTAAAAGATGGGATTCTACTTAATGTCATTCAAAAAAGATTTTATTAAAAATAGGCTTGGTTAAACAAGATGAGATGGACTTTTAAACAGTAGATTTTCTTGACAAAAGTAACCACACAGATATCATATTGTTAAGGAGTTAAATATGTGTTACTAGTATAAAAACTCAGTGTTAACCTGTAGCAAAATGATAGGATGAATTTGCACTGGAGTTTGCAAACGAGATATATGAAACTGCAAATCCAAAGACAGCAGTGGTGATACTGGCTTGCTATGAACTCTTGATTTTTCCTATCACAAGAAGATGTTGTGAAAAAAAATGGAAGAAACACATAAAAGAACATAAAAATATTTTAAGGGCTGTAGAAAGTGTCAAAAGAAACATTTTAATCTAAATTGGAACAAGATAGGTCATCAGGGGTTCTTGCCTTGAAAAACATGAAAATCTATTAAAATGGGCAAGTAAGCACAGTAATTTCTCTCTGCTATCTTCCAGTAATCTGTGAATAATCCACTGATGTCTGAATAGTTCATTGGGGCTGGCTTCAATAGGACTCTTTGATTAAGTACATGGATATTTCATCAACTGAGAGAAGTAGGACCTTCAAGGTTTACGTGGTTCCACTGAGTCAAAAATCACTTGAGTTTGATCTTCCGTATGTATTCCTTTTGGGTATGATAAGAAAGAGTCATGCAGTTTCCCTTTCAAGTCAATAAAATTGTACCTGTTTTCCACATTACCTAGAACAACTAATCAGAGCATCCATTTGTACCGGGCACACATATGAGCAATACTGGAATATTGTTTCTTTTCTGAAGTATCCTGTAGAAAACTACCAGATCCACTTGACATTCTCACAGGATACACTGCTGGCAGATAACTATTCTGCTGTTGCCTTCTCACCTCGAATACACACTAAGAAGAATGAAATTAAAATGCTTATTTTTGCCATGAACATACAAACCAGAACTCTTTCTGATGTTTGTTTGTGTCCCAGTCAACTGCTCACCTAAAAGCAAACTTCTGCAGAAATATTTTGCTTTTTATCAACCTCTGATAAATTGCAGACACATCTTCCTAGTAGGTCCCACCGAACAAATTGCTTCAGTCAATCAACTGAGGATTTCAGAGACTTAACAGTCAACGTCAAAACCAAGTTTCTTGGCACAGTCAGTAGTTGCAGGACATCATCGAGCCAAGAACATAAAAACCTTGGGAAATCTAGTTAGATTCAAGCTTTAAAGATTCTGGAAAGCCTTTCAAGTCTTGATTCATAAGACATTCTGTTCCAGATGTTCCTTGTGCTAGTCATTGTTCTGGGGAACTCCCAAGAGTGCTCCCATTAAAGAATTAGATGGGTGCCTCATTTAATTATGGAAAAAAATCATAGCATACTCTGTGATTTCCTTATTATCTTTATTATTTACTTTCCACCATCAATATTTTTTTATGAGGCTGTCTTCAAATCAAAGGAAAGATGTTTTGACATGTTTTCCAGAAAACTTTTTTTTTGAAAACTTTTCCAGAAAATGGAAGATCCATCTAGTGCCTAATCACAACTGCTTACAGTCAAAAGCCTTTTCCTTTGAACACTGTCCTCTTGCTCCTCTAACAACCAGAAAACAACAAAGAAAAGGAAACAAATAGCTCTGTCTGAAATGACAATAATTATTATTTTTTTTACTCTAAAATTCCCCCCCCCCGTTTTTTTTTTTTTCCTCACAAGGAATAATTGCAAAGGTCACATTTGCATTGGTCAAAACTAATCAAAGAACATTCTCATTCCATGACAGCCCCTATTAGGAACATCTGACTTCATCTGCTGACAGAACAGAAACTATTGAAGTGGTAGTTCCACTAAATTTGCACTGTAGAACAAGTATAAGAAGATGGGTGTAAATATATCTATGTTCAGTACCTGATGACAGCAATAAAAGTCCACCTGCATTTCTTTCACTACAGAGGCAAATTCTTTGGTATACCAGAAAAAAAACACAAAAAACAAAAAACAAACAAACAAACAAAAAACAAACAAACAAACAAAAAAAAAAACATAGAATTTGCATACAAGAGAAACAATCTCTCAGTTGAGTACTTTAATTGGAAATTAACTTTTTAAGACAAAAGATTTTCCCTTGTGGTATTTTTTTTCCTCTACATCATTATAAAAATGCATAAAGACTTCCCCAGATGACAGTGTCAACTGGAAAAGGTGAAAATGAATGTTTTCATTATCCAGGGTGAACTCCATGTAAAACCTAAATGAATAACATAAATAGCAAATCATCAGTTAGATTTTTGGTCATAGTGAATAGGTACAAATTCAACAACATAATCGTAGTTATATGTGTGTAGTTTATATTTTTTTTACTATTTTCTTCACCTAGCTGCAATGCAAAACCAAAAACAAATTGGAGTGAAGATGGTAGAAAAGACCTGTATATTGCGATTTTTGGAATATGAAAGTTTAACACTGTGAGTGTTAACACCAACAACTAAAACAACACATGCAAATTGAAGGTTGGCTTCATTTTGTAATGAATGTCAAATCCAAGTAAATTTTAAGCTTCTGAACCATTTTGAATTACTGCCAAATTGTTCTGTGAGACAAATTTGTACAAACCTGGTCTTTTAGCTTAGAATAAGATTAAAATGTAGAAAACTATTATAATAACAAAAATTATTATAATAACAATAATACAAATTCAAATCTATAGAACATTTCAAATGGTCCCAAAACAGTACTATTCTGTCATGTGTGCAAATTTCTTCATTAAAAAAAAATAGACAAGAAAATTTTGGATGGAAATCAGATAAGAGGCTGACGAGAGCAACTGAAGTAGTAAAATGTTGAGTAAATACAGTACAGCTTGCTGAAAATAATGTAATGTGAGGCAAGCTCATTTTCTGCCTTAGGAAAAAGACCATCTTTTCAAGGTCATACAATATTATTTTTTTTAATTTTTGTTTCCCCCAGGCCACAACTAAAGATATTTGCTATTTTGGTCCATTGCCATACACGATCTAAAAGATCTCATGCTCAAGCAGACAATGTACGGAAGGTGGAGAGAAAAAAAAAGGGGGGGGGGGGAAGATATTTTTAGATCCTGTTTTGCAACTAAACTGATGTCACTGTGTTTCTTCCTTATTTACACTGATTCTTTACTGCCTCCAGTGGAGGCTGTGTACAGCTGCCTGACCATACAGAATTCTTTTTGAAGCTGCTTATGAGCTCCCAGATTCTGATGCTTGCTTTACTCTAGTTTAAGCCATGATGCAAAAAAAACTCTTGTAATTTCTTCCAGCTGGTAGGAGACCTGAAAGGAACAACTGGTTTGAAGCTGCTTGCATCCATCCTTGCAATACAGGCAGAACTCACAGACTGTGCCTACACCAGAAGACAAATCCGAACACTGTCAGGGAGGGCTCCTGGCACTGCAATCCAGCTGTGTATGCTGCTGGATTGCTATAGTGGTCCCTGACATGTGGTTGTGACAACTCTCCCTATTCCAGATTCTGTGGTAATGTTGGGAAGCTAGGCAGTCCAGGAAGTAATGAGTAGTTTGCATAAGGCTGTCCTCTCACAGGGAATAAGAAGGATGGGTTGTGGCCTATCCTGTGCCAGCTGGCACTGTCTTTAGCAATGGTCTTGAGCACATAGTATTTACTCCTACAAATGTAGCCTGTATATGCCAGGTCCTGGATTTCCTGCAGTTTGGCTGACTCGGGATGTTTTCTTTCCTTCAAAGGACAGCAGTCGTCCACACAAGAGGAGACAATACTAACACATGGGCTAGTGGGCAATTTCAAGTGGACTTGAAATGATTCTGTACCTAACGTGTGCAGAAAGGCTAGGAGTCAAAATCTTAGATCAATATCATTCTTTACGTTTCTGTGCTGCTGCTGAGTAAACTTTAGGACTTTACCTGGAAGGCAGCTTTTTTTTCATTATGAAGCTGGTCACAAAGAAGCTGCAGTGTACTTTCGTATGCATGTGTAAACAGTGTGCATTCCTATGGGGAATGCAATGATGGTTTCTGGAAGGACAGAACCACTGACTATTTTGTAGGACTGTGGTCTTAAAGAGTATGCTTGCCTCTAGACAAGCAGCCTCTAGACCATGATTTTGTTGATAGGTATGCTCTACATGTGAACCACCAGTCACAGAGGCAGCTCAGAAAGTGAGTAGCACATTTGCCTACTGATGATCCAAAAGAGGAAAAAGGGAGGAAAAAAGTACCATGGCTTTTAAAAGTTCTAATTGTTTGTGCATAGCATTTAGATGCTGATAATGAGTGAAATACCTTCTCATTGCCTAAGATGGCTTTGTTTTTCAGCGTAAATCTTTTCAGAAATGGTGCAAACACACATTGAGATAACATTCTCAAATTTAGGCTGTACTACCAAAATATGGTATCATTTATCACCAATGGCTCTACAAAACACATGTGATTCACTTGCCTGTTCAAGTTAAGATCTACTGTTGGGAATGAAGGCAGCAGCTACTCTGCCCCTAAAACTACTTTCTTATGTACACTGAAGCCATTCTCTTTCCTTTTGCACAGAGATCAGAGCAGGCCAGCAAATGTAATGCGTTCTATCACTGAGACATCAGCTAGGGCTTTTACTCGTACTCTTAATTTGATATGGAAAAGCAGTTTCTTGCAGCTGCAGCTGTATAACTCTAAGTGAACAGATTTAAGTCAGCAATCAACACACATAAAGTAGGCTTACTGCTGCACAGTAGCTATAGAACTGCCTATGGCCTAAAATATATGGTTTTGTTTGTTTGCTTGTTTTTAATGCAATTAACCTCCTGCCCTCTCTTAACTTTTTAAAAGTTAGGTTTCTGGTGTATGTTAGTGTCCCATCCCCCCCACAGTCAATAGCCAAGTGAAGGTTGACTTTCTTCTCTGAGGCATTTATCCTTACTCTGCAAACTAAAGTATCTCTGAAAAACTACATACGTAATTCAGAGTGGTGGTCTCTGGACTTTGAGATTTCAGGGGAAACTTTTCACTCAACGAAAGGTGGCTAAGAAAGGTGAGACTATTCTCATAAGGCTTGAATTCCTCCTGATGATTCAGTAGGATTTGTACTGAAGCAAAATTGTAAAACTCTTTAAGATAATTTTGCAACTGTTTTAATGACTGTTGGCCAACACAGAGACATTTTTAGCCTTGAATTTACACACAGAGAAAAGATATAGCCAGAAATCTGTTGGTGGTATTTTAAAAAATTTCTACCAAATATCAGGCTGGCCCTGTTTGTAATATCAATAAAACATTTAGGAACTATATCAAAGTTCTTCAGTTTTTGTTGCATTGAGGGTTGATGGGATTTTAATCTTGTTGGCATTTGCATCAGGTAGGAAGTTGGGGAAAGCCCTTAAATACTCAATTGTTTTTAATGTCCTTAACATCTGTTGAAGTTTTTGTTCAAGTTCTCTGGTTGATTTTAGTGCTATAGGAATTCTTAATGCCTCATCTTTACTTTCCCCAGCAGCTGTCATTGGGTATTGCTTCTGAGAGTTGGAGGCTCACAGAGATGACTGAGCCAGGAAGATAAATATTATTTTATCTGAATTACAATACATTATATTGAAAACATATCATACATTTTCACAGCTTGGAGAAGAGATTTTGGAAAGTATCATCTGTTGGATGCAATGTATATTTCTGCATAGATTTTAAAACTAGCTATCATACATGTAGATTCCAAAATAATGCTTACTTGCATACTGTACTGACAGAAAAATAGCACAGTAACACTGGCCAGAAAGAAAATCAGCTTGTTACCTGCCTGTGTAATTATTCTTTAATCATCAGGTAGAATAAAGTTTCCTCAATAAGGAATTATTAACTTTTATATGGGATAAGCAGCTTAAATTATAACTAGTATCTGTGACTATCAAATCCTCATTTTTATAAAGCATATGGTGAATATTTTGGAAGTCCAGTTGCCATGTCAACCAGCAGATATCTACTCAACTCAATAAAAATTGCCATGTATTTATCTGTAGCAGGATAGACACACAATCTGAAGATTAAACGCTGCTTTTCTTTCATGAGGAGTGAGAAGTCTGCTTTAACCCAACAGTGTAACTTCAAATGTTAAGATTATTGTAAGTAGTTATGATGGTTAAGGGAAAAAAATGTATTTCAAAATCTGTTTTGAGGTTCTGAGGTCAATAAAAAGTAGAAAAAGGAACATTTTCATAGTCTAGTCATATGAATGTCCATCAGAATTTTCTTCTAAGCATACGTTGCATTGGTTATGAGCCTGATGTAGACAATCAGCTTTGCTCTGCAATCACTTCAGAAAATGTTGCACTTGCTTTTATTAAATATAGATAGGAACCTTTATGTCTGTTATAATCAGCCAAAACAAGAGCATGCTTGAAACTGTAAAGCTCTTAGCATGAAAATTTCACCAGTTTTAGATGACAGAACCGAAGGGTACATTTTCTTGTTTTCACGTACACCATGTAAGTAAAAAAAGTCAAGATATCTTTTCCGTACTCTGTCAGCATGCCACAATAGAGTAGACATGGTAGAAACAGTGACTAATGTGTGTTATTTAACAAAGCTAAAATTCTGCTTGGCTTTTGCTCCAAATTCCAAATGTAGTGCCTCTGTTTTGTAACCAACCAAGGGAATGTGGGAACATTATACTTGTTAGATCTATCCACCAAATACAGCATGTGATCTTTTAATTTGTGTATGGCTTACTTCACAGGGTCCTTATTGTGAGGATCACAACGTGTATTTTAAAGACAGAACATTAAATAACATTGTTATTTACCAGTAAATTTACCAGAAAATAACATTTATAGATTTTGATTGCAGAGTAGACAACTAACTTTACATCATGTAAAAATAAACAAACAAACAAAAAACACATCAGGTGTTTTTAAATGAAATCTATCCCCCCACAACAAGCCAAAATACTGGTTGACTAGCACTATGTCTATTATCTGCTCTCTCTGGTTCAGGTTGCTTTTTGAGATTTGGGTTTCATATCTCCCTCTCAACCTTCTTTCATGGAAAGCAAGCCAGTTTTTGTCCTGGCTGGGAAGGTGTGTTCAACTTTCATCTCTATCTGAAGGGATTAGAGCTTACTTCTTATAAATCCTGGAAGAATGCTTAGTGTGTTAGAATGCTTAGTTAGAATGGCTGCTTAGTGTTGATAGGAGTCATGCTTCCGGGTATCCAGGGAGGAAATCCAAGATCTTTAATGGCAAACAGTGCACCTACTCACTCCAGAAGCCTTAGGAGTCAGACTGAAGGTGGGTGGAAGACTTGAGGATCAGTTTTGGCATTATGTATGCGGAACAGGAGCTTGGCAGCATTTAAGTGCTTAATGTTTAGGTAGTCAGCTTAGATTGAGAAATGTACTTAACAAAATGAAACCTGGTGGAATATTCAATTGTCATTGCAAATCGATCAGTGCAAATTTTGCTTTACTGCACTGAAATCATGGGAACTATTACACATATTTGTATTACTCAGTGTAAGCAAATCAAAACAGACCCTTACCTCAGTTTCTGTATGCATAAAAAGACAGCAGACTGTTTACATATCTACTTCCTATCTCAGTTAATATTTCCATCATGCTTTGAGTCTGTGTAAATTAATTAAAAAAAAAAAAAAAATATTCCTGAGAACTGGAATGAGGTTGTCTATGATGTTAATTTGTCCTCGGCACGTTTCTGGCCCATGCTAGACATCCCTTTCTGAGATTCATGCGGAAGTTACCTCATAAAATAGATTATTGCACAGTTTTTGATACGTCCAGGCTTTTCAGGAGGAAGAAAGCTACGTCTTATCATTCAGAGACTCACATGTTGTTCCATGGCAGCTGGTCTCCGTGCCAAACATGATGGACATGCCTTGGTACGTCTAAAATACGAGGAATGATGTGGTCTAAGAATTGTGAGCTGAATGGTGCAAAGCTGCTTGGTGCATACTTGAAATGCAAGATACTTCTTACTTATGGTACAGTGACCAAAAATCACACAGAAAGTGTAGTTTTAAGCCAGGGGAGAATCTTTCATAGAATCACAGAATGGCTTGGGTTGGAATGGACGTTTAGGATTATTTAGTTCCAACCCCTCTGCCATGTGCAGGGATGCCACCCACTAGATCAAGTTGCCCAGGGATTTGTCCAACCTGTCCTTGAACACCTCCAGAGATGCGGCATCGACAACTTCTCTGGGCAACCTCTGCCAATGCCTCACCACCCTCTGAGTGAAGGATTTCCTCCTAACCTTTAATCTAAATCTCCCCTCTTTTAGTTTAAAACTATTCCCTTTTGTACTGTCATTACCTGATTGAGCAAAGAGTCACCCTCCATCCTTTTTATAAGCCCCCTTTAAGTACTGAAAAGCCGCAATGAGGTCTCCCCGGAGCCTTCTCTTCTCCAGGCTGAACATCCCCAGCTCCCTCAGCCTTTCTTCACAGGAGAGGTGCTCCAGCACCTTGATCACCTTCATGGCCCTCCTTCGGGCTGCTCTAACAGCCCCACATCCTTCTCATGCTGAGGGCATTGAGCTGACTCCAAACCTTCCTTTTCCCGACGAAGGAGACGAAGTTCTCCTTGAAGCACAACAGCACAACACCTGCCTGCGCGCTACCTGCCCAGCTTTCCTCCTCGCCCGCCTCCACCGGGTGACCCCAGCGCACAACCAGAGCCAATATTTGGCGTGACTCGGCGTGCAAACACAACCACGCCACGCCAAGCCAATGCCAAGCGCCGAACCGCTCTGCCGAGCGCCGAGGCAGCGCAGCGCCCAGCCGAAGGCAGGCTCCTGGGCTCCTTTCCGAGCCGCTCTTGCTCGGTCTTGCCTCTGGGTGTCTTAAGCACGCCGCGGACGGCGGCCACGGCCGGGACACGGCGCTGGGGGGGAGCCGGGGGGCTCCCCCCTCTCCTCCCCTCCCCTCCCCTCCCCGCCCCGCCGTTACGGGCCCCTCAGCGCCCGGTCCCTCAGGGCGGCCCCGCTCCCGCCCCGACCCCGTCTTGGAAAGCGCTGCCTCCGCGCCGTCCAACTTTATATTTGCCTTTATTTTCCTGCCCCGGCTGCCAAGGGAGAGGTTTATACACACAATCAGAGCAAATAGAAGGAGTTCAGCCGGATCGCGTTTCACCGGCAGCCCCCCTTCCGAGGGGGCTTAACGGGGGGGGAGAAGGAGCGAGCGGGGAGCGGCGGTGGCACGGCGGGACGGCTCCGGCTCCTACCGGGAGCTGCCTTCCTCCCTCCTCCCTCCTCCTCCTCCTCGTCAGCCCACCCGGCTCTCCGGGGAGCGCTTCCAGGCAGCGCCGGCAGCCCCGGGAAGCCACCGGGGGCTGCCCCTGCCAAGAAGAGGCGACGCCGCACCGCCCGGACCCTCCCGCGGCCACCGCTCCGCCGCCGTTCCCGCTCGGCGGCGGCAGAAAGCAGCCGGCCCCCGGCCCCTTCCCCGCCCCAACACCGCCCCTTCCCCGCCGCCGCCCGAGCCTCAGGTTCCCGGTAAACCGGGGCCGGGGACCCGCCCGGAGGGAGCCGCGCCAGGGCCATGAATATTTCAGCGCCTCCTCAGCGCGTTTCTAATTAAAGGCTGGGGCCCTGCGCTCCCCCCCCCCCCCACACACACACCCTCCCCTTTCCCCGTCTGCCCTCCTCCCGCTCACACACACACACACACTTGGGACCGGCTCCTTACGTCGGAGCGAGGAGAGGAGCGACCGAGCCCTGCCCGGGGGAGGGACGGGGGGGACCGGGGAGGGGGGGGGAGAGAAAGGGGAGGGGGGGGGGGGGGCTGTGCAGCAGCGACGCTCCCGAGGTTGCCAAGTGGACTTTTATTGTTTTCCACCCACTTCCAAGTCGATACTATCTGCCGTCTCATGTCCATCCTATAGCCTATATAAGCGGCTGCGCCGGCGATGGAGTAGGTGGCGGAGGGACGGGAGGGGGGCGGGCGGGCCGGCCGCCGACAACTCGGACTGTTCTGCTGCTCCTGCTGCTCCTACTGCTCCTGCTGCTCCTACTGCTCCTGAGGCTCCTACTGCTCCTACTGCTGCTGCTCCTACTGCTGCTGTCCCTGCTGCTGCTGCTGCTGCCCGGGGAGAGCGGCCCCCGCGGGGAAGACAGCTCGCCTTGCGGCACGGAGAGCCAGGTAACCCGGCCAGCAAGGGGCCGGCCGCCTCCCTCCTCCTCCTTCTCCTCCTCCTGCTCCTTCTCCCCGTCCCGGAGCGCTGGCCCGGCCGGGAAAGTTGGCACGGGACAGAGAGGGGCGCCACGCGTGGGACAGCCCCTGTGCCTGCGGGGTGCGCCCAGCCAGGGTGGAAAACTTCGGGGAAAGTTGGGCACCGCTCGTTTTGTCCCGGCTCGGCTTGTCCCGGTGTGTCCCGGCTCGCCGGGCTGCTCTGCCCGAGCAGACACCAAGCAGAGCGGGCTCGGTGTCCCGGCCCCCCCTCCGTGTTTCCCATTTCACCCCCCGTGTGCCTCCCCACCTGCAACCCACCCCCGTTTTTCTCTTGCAGCGGAATAGGAAGCCTCCCCCGCCGGCAGCGGATCGTTCCTCTTCATCTGCTCGCTCGCCCTTCGGGTCAGGCTGCGATGAGCGGACTGAGGTCTCCTGGGCTGCTGGGGCTGGTGCTCTTAATGCTCTCGGCGGGATATTGCAAAGAGAAGAGCGACTCCGCAGATCTGAAGGACAGGCAAAGCCTCTTAAATCTTATCATGGAGATCATTCAGGAACTGAAGAGGTACCACCTGGAGAAGGACAGTGGGGTGCAGTACTTCTCCAAACACGACTATAACTTAGACCGAAGGGAAGTGGCAGACTACGGAGGGTACCAGGATGAGCAGAGAGTTGGTAAGTCACAGCCCCTGACTAAGGAGAGCTTTCTCCTTCCGTAGGGTGCCTTGGGGAATCAGACATCACATCAGGTTACTAATTTTGTATCGAGGATCAACCACCCAAAATACCTGCAGACTCTCTCTGGTATCAGAAACTGACGCAGGCGGCAAATTTGGAATAGAAAAACTCCATTCGCATCTCAGAGCCTCTTACTGTCTGGATAATGTACTCAGCTGAAAGTCTGACTTCCTGTGTGTTGGCTTGAACAAAATCTATTAACAAGGGAAAGCAGTGAAATGGGCTGAGATCAAAGAAATAAGGGATGAAAATGCTCTTTCTCCTGGAAGTTTACCATTTTTTAAAATGTGCCTAGTTTTAAGTGTTTCTTGGAAATGACCCTAGCGGTAATTCCCCTGCAGGACTCTACTATGCCCATGCTCTTAGAGATATTGAGAAGTCTGTCCTAGAGCTCAGCTTCATTAAACTTTTCACCCTGCTTATTAGTGCTGCCTTTTGTATTCTGGAGGGTAGCACCTTTGAAAAATACTAGGGAACTCAAATAGAGCACTCCTCTGTCACCATACGAGCTATGCATGATCCGAGTCACTCCTTCAATCATCTTTCTACTCATCTGTAACCTCCAGTGAAAGCCCCCATGTGTTTGTAAGATGCTCGGGGCTGGATGTTCAGAGCAGTCATACCAAGCCACGCAGTGATGGATAGCTACAGCTCAGTTTCACGATGTGCCTCTGTGCATCCTGCTGAAAGTTGACTTGACTTCTCCTGCTGCCATGTCTCATTTAGTGTTTGCTGTCACTCCCAAGCCCCTGCAGCGCTGCTGCCACTCCTCTTACCCCTCCTACTGAAAGGCACTTTCTGAATAATTTCCAGCAGATGCACTCACCTTCTTCCAATCTGGCTTTTATCTTCCTAGCATGCTATTTATTTTGCCTTTATTGATCTCATAAAGTTCCTTTGTACCTTTACTTCAGTCATTCATATTCAAATATCCTCATGATTTGCATTTGTTGATGATTGTCATGAAAATGTTACTTCCCCATCTAGACGATTAATGAATATACAGAGGAAGACAATTTTGTTCCATTTAAGCTCAGCACAGTGAGAACATTTTGTTTTGTAAATGTTGAAAAGTTAAAGAGGCCAGATGAAGCAGTGAACTCTAATCCGCACAACTCTAAATCTCAGCAAGAAACATTGGCATGGTTCTTGGCCATCCAACATCAGCACACTGGTGCAAAACATCTGGCTTGTATTCATCAGTTATCTACGTAAACATAAAACCACTTCAGAGCAGAATAGTTGGTACTGGTGTCATTGACTCCTAAGCAGAATTTTACATTTTATTCTTATAAAGGAGTTATTCCCAGCAACTCTGAAAAGGAACTACTGCTTAAAGTTCTTCCTCTCACTTTTGGCATCACTTTCCCAGTGAGCCTGTCCCCTGGGAAATTTCTGAGTGAAGCATGTGTGTTTTTAATGCTCTTCGTGACATAATTAGGTCAAATACGATAAGGTCAATTTTACTTACACTGACTAAAGTTAGAAGTAAATGAAGAATGACTTTCGAGAAGTGTCTAACCTCAAAAGTGAATCAGATCTGGATGGAAATGTTCTCTGCTTTATATCTGATAAGAGGTGCCAGGGGAATGAAAAAGGCTGCTCAGGCATTTATGGTCAAATAAATAAAGCACCATGTAGTGTATCATACACAATCAGCACTAGGCTATCAGCATAGAGTTCGTAACGGAAAGCAATCAAAGATAGCTGTAAATCAGGAAGACACAAGGAAGGGTTAGGGCTAAAATGGATTTCAGTAAACCAGTTTCATTTTGCCATCTGCTGAACACAAAACGCGAGGTGGTAAACCACAAATATAGGGAGCCAGAAGAGAGCAATTTGCTTGGGATCATTTCCTGTGAATTTTATTTACTGCCAGAGGGGAAAAAAAATATTCCTGTAAGTAGATCAATCCAGTCTCACGATTACAGCAGGACAGTGCTTGTACAAACATACCTCTGACAAAAGAATGGATACGGTTGCGTAAGAGAATTAGAAGGCACAAAACCAAACTTGAATGTATCTTTGGATATTTACCAGCAGTGGGAGGAGCCTTTTCCAAGCAACTATAAACTAAAATGTTGTAAAGAATTTAAATCTAGGTAAACGTGACAATGTAATTTATAGAGAGCTAAAATCTGATTCTTAGTTATCAGACAACATCATTTATAACTGCACACCTAAGAGACACTACTTGTTTCATCCTCACAGTGTGTTTCATGGTGCATTTTACAGTGGCTTCATATGTAAAACAAGAGCTTGCAATTTGGCCTATTGTATGCAAATGAGTTCTGACCACTCTGCATCTGTCAGGAGGTAGCAGTGATGTTTGCTGGTCAGAATTTATTCATTTTTCTCATGCTGTGCTTGGCAAGCACAGTTCCTACAGCAGAGTGACTATGCTTTTTTTCTGTCCAACAGAAATAGTTCCCAGAGATCTGAGGATGAAAGACAAGTTTTTAAAGCACTTAACAGGTACGTCTTAACTTTGTCTTGGTATCCATTATGTCGTGTACATACCATAAACTGTATTTTATCCTGTAAGCTGCACTGACTCTTATTTTTCCCTTGTATTTCAGGTCCACTCTACTTTAGCCCAAAATGTAGTAAACACTTTCATCGGCTTTATCACAATACAAGGGACTGCACCATCCCAGCATGTAAGTGCCAAAAACAAAGGCTAACTTTCATAAAAGAACAGAAAACTCTGAAGTAGAGTAGCTCTGTGGGATACCTGCTGTGATACAATGTTAGAGTATACTTCTTGCAGTGCAGAATCTGTAGTGCTCTGCAGCACGTTTGCTAAAACTGCCTTAGCATTACAGTGGGGGAAATGGCAACACAACATTTTCACTGCAAAGAGACTGCGTAGAATGACTGTAAACACTGGTTACTTAGTTATTTATGCATGTGCCTTGTTTGTTTGAAATCAAAGGCGTTTTTCATAGAAGCATGTGACTCCTTTTCCAAACCTATCATACTTAACTTATAGTGCTGCAAATTCAAAATAGGATCAGAAATTCAGCTGGGGCTATTTCCTGTTCATTATTTATGGAGAACATATAATAGTTGGCACAGGTTGTCCAGAGTGGCTGTGGAGTCTCCCTCCTTGGAGATCTCCATAAGATTCCTGGACATAGTCCTGGGTGGCCCTGCTTGAGTAGGGGTTGGACCAGATGCCTCCAGAGGTCCCTTCCTACCTCAGCCATTCTGTGATTCTGTAATGTATCTTGAAGGCATTACACATTTTGAAAGTTCAGCTACCAATCTACCAGTCATGCTGAAAGTGAACCTTTGCAATCTTTCTCTTTAGTAAATCACAAAAAATGTAATGTTTCTGGAGGTTAATGAAAACAAACAAACCACCAGCTGAGGGACACAAGTAACAAAATTCATATTATGTTATCTCATCAGTGTTGGCAGCACAGATTTTTTATTTTTTTTTTTAAATCTGAAATCGACATTTATCACTCAGGAGATGTGATTCCAGACTCATACCAAGGTGGACCTGTTGAGTAAGAAGATGCTATTTTAGTGCAGCTTTTGAGAATGGAAGCACGCTTTATTTTACTTTTCTGAGGTAAAATAAACTCCTGTTTCTATTCCCAGCTCTGCTACTGACCAGTTGGGTCAGTAGCAGAGCTGGGAATAGAAACAGGAGTTCCTGATTCCAAGTTTCAAATATTAATAAATATTTCAGCCAAATATATTTTAAAGGCATATTTGGTAAGACCTGCAGACTTTCTTCATATTCATTAAATCTTCATATTAGGACTACCTTGGAGATAAAGACTTTTGTATAATGGCTAACCAGCTCATGCTCAGTTTACATGGATGGTGATGGAGCTCTTAATAAGAATGGTGCTTTAAATAAGCAAATGGACATATTACCTTTTTCATAAGGATCACATCACAAACATCATTTGACTCGGCACTAACCGAGTACTTCAAGCTGTGAAGCTAAAACCTAGTCAGCCTCTAAGTCCTTATCCTTCTGACAGGTGACACACCCACCAGCATAATGCCTGGATAATGGAGGATAATTTGTACAAATGGAAATTATAGCATACCTATGCTGTGAGTTAAAGACTGTTAACATGGCATCTCTAGGAAACATAAGATGTTTCTTAGAAATAATGCCTACGAAAATAAACATCAGTCACTGGACTGGACTGACTAGCATCTTCTTAAAGTAACTTTCTTCTACAAACATGAAATAAAAAACCTCCTTTAATTCTACATGCACAACATAATGTTACTTTTTGATAATATCCTGATTTCAGTTTAAACTTACTGTTCATTATATGCTCTAAATTATGTTCTAAACTACTGTTCATTCTACTGACATTTTATGTCATTCAAAGGCAAGACAATAAAGAAATTAAAAGCATCTGTGATGCTGCCACAAGGTGGGAACAAGTACAAATGTATTTTGTTGGCATATCTTCTTAGTAGCACAGACACCTAAGACCTACTTTAGTCTCCTGTCTGTATGTGACCAACTTTCACATAATTTGCTTTCCATTGGCCATGTTAAAAAAAAAAAGGGGGGGCGGGATCAAAAAAACAATTTGATTAATTTTGCAGATTTGCATTGGTTCTGTTCATCATCACACAGCTCCTTATTATTAATGCATCTAAATAAATAAATAAGGTACCTAAAACAAGAACTACCAACAACAGACCTACCATGAAAAAAAAAATTACCAGTTTCAAGATGGAACTTGATACAGTTACGAATGAACTTATATTATATGGTTGCCAATGGGCAACGTTCCTATGAATATACAAAAAAACACCAACAAATACAGGTGATGTTACTCTACACTGATATAACACAATGTATACAGTATGTTTCTATCAGAGACCTTATTTGTCTAGTTTTACAATTTTTACAGGAAGAAAAGTTAACGTAAAATATTGCAACTCCCCAATAAGTTGACATACTTGCTCACTGATGGCTGGAATTCAAAGATGGATGAGCACTACTTATTCATCCTCTAGCATGGAAATACTACACTCACATATTTAGACTCCGACATGTAAGCACATACACAGATGGGTAAATGTTTATACATACATACACTTGGAATACCTATAAGCACATTCATGCTATTTATTTAGATATTATGCATGCAGAAATACCATGCATACAATTATATGTGCCTTTAGACAATTATGTGCGCCTTTCGACATGGCTCTCATTATGGAGTTTTTACACACCACTTTTTAAGTCTAAGGAACTGACTTCTGTATTGTTGCAAACTAAGGTGTTCATTAAACTTAATTGTGACAATACTTTGCATGCTGTTATCAATTTTGATTCTTAAAAGCAGAAGTTTTTTACTTCATTAATGTTTATATTTATGCTGTGTTTTTTTTTTCCTAACAGACTACAAAAGATGTGCCAGGCTTCTTACTCGGTTGGCAGTAAGCCCAATGTGCATGGAAGGATAAGGTAAGCTTTTTGACAATAATAATGACATTCTACTGCATAGCAAAGCTGTGGCTTCTGTTTCATACATGAAAACTCATAATAAAAATAGTTTTTTGGCTAAGATATTCCTCTTTCATAGTATTTGGAGTAACTGGCTTAATCTGGCAAGTAGTGGCAATAAATAAAGGCTACCCCCTACTGGAAGTCATTATATAAAAGTCCATGTGCATCAGCTGTGAATTAGAATTATACAGTTACCAGCTAGTGAATTTGTTGTTATAGAACAAAACAACAGCTGTAGCTTATTTTTTTCAATAGTTGACTCAGTATACAATTGTTTATATTGGTAGTGGCAGCCCTTTTATGTGTGCAGCTGTAGATCCCTGGTGTACATTTCAGTATAAGTTAATATACACGTAGCTATACACATGACAGCTTTATACATGCAGATAGGTTGCAGGTGCTTTTATGGTACTTAAAATGTATTAGTAGCATTGACAAACTAACTTTAAGCTGTCCAGATTTCTAGGGATTTTCATTGTGTACACTATGTCTATGTACACTTCTATGTCTGTGGGTTATTCCCTCCCTTTTTGCTTAGATGTACCTCTAATTCCTAGAAGTACTTTGGGAATCTCAGCATAAACCAAAAAAAAAAAAAAAAATCCAAACTATCTGTATTTCTAGAAAACTACTTGTAAGAATACAAAAAAAAACTAATTTAAATTCTGTCCTCAGCCTTTACCTGAGACAGAAATGTGAACCTCTGACAAAGGAGTAAGTAATAACCCATATGGACATTTCAGTAACAAGTGCTATCAAAGGTATTTTAACTCTGTGACAAGATACACATTTTGTGGGGGGAAAAAAAAAACAAAACAAAAACAAAAACAAAAGCATTAAGGTTAAGCATCTTATTTGACTTTTTAAAGCATGGAAACTGTTTTGCATGGCATTCTTACAAGCAAGCTAGTGATATGAGATCAAGACACATGCAAAAACGGTTGGCAAATATTGAAGTTATTAGTGCTTCAGTGCCAAACTGAAAACTTGTATTGGGCATAGTCACACAGCTACATTATGGGTATGGTATTGGTCAATACTTTAATTAATTTGCATGGTAGAAGTCAGTACATTTATGGTGTAGGAGAGGCAACCATGAGGGAGTACATCACTGAAATTTAAAATAATCTTGAAAATGTAGCTGAATAGTCTAAAAACAGGATAAAACATAAGGGGAAAGCAGAATTATGAAGCCATGTAGGAGTAATATATATGCAGAAATATACGGCAAGCTGTGAAATGCTAGATAGGTAGTTCTGTAGAAAGTGCAGGAATTATGGTAGACTCATGTTTAGTTTGTGATCCACTATGTCACACTTGAAAAAAAGACAAACTGGAATTTATAAATAGAAACATTGTTTATAAAACGTGAAATAATCACTGTTGCTGGTAGGGCCTCATTTAGAATACAGCATTTAATTGAAGACCCCACACTTGAAGCCATATGGGTGTTTCTTGGTTGCTCTGAAGAACAGCAAAATGGATGACTAAAGAAAACACAATTTACAAGAACTGAAAGGAATTAGGATTATTTAGTCTAAAGGACAGATGAGTATGGGAAAACAAAACCAAGCTACTTTACTTCATAAAAGGTGGCCACAAGCCATTCTCTTTATCCAGTGTGGATAAATAAGATTTACTTTGTTTAAATTACAACGATAGGACTCCAACTAGATGTTAGAAAAGACTTTTCTAACAGCCAGGGCAGAGATCATATATTAAATCATTAGATACCATTCAGGATTCTGACTTTATACTAAACTCCTCAACGTACTTTTAAGTATTTTCTGCCAAGACTTCCTAAAATAGACCTAGACTAGCCCAGCTTCAAGTCAAAAAGTTTCTAAGGTCCATTGACTGTTACATTACTTGATGTCATCAATTGAAATACGCAGCCATCGAGAGGAATCTTTTATTCATACACTTTGTGTTCAGAGAAAGAATCATGGAAATAACTGCAGTAAGACAAATAAAAGCTAGTAAATAAGTAAATCCTCTGATCTCATTTAGAGGAATTCCAGGATTTAACCTTTCAAGTCAAAGAAAGCAAGGAATGAATTTGATAATGATTTGATAATGATATTCACCTGTGAAAGGTAGGTGAGTAGTGTATTACCAATACTAATACACCAGAGTTGGGAGATCTTTTCTCTCTTTCCTTCAAAAATTTTATCTATCATTGCACCTTGTCACAAAAGCACAAACTTGTAAATATGAAGGAACAGTGACTAAAGTAGTTCTCATCACAAGCTAGTAGTCTATTAAAAAAAAAAAAAATCCATCTTATTTTGCCAAAGAACTCCTTAGCTCAACTAACTGGCATGTCTGAAGGTCTCCACAAGCCAAAGGTACAAACCATTAACAGTATCTGCACTCGTAAGCACCATTTACTAAAAGAATAGCCTTTCCTCCTACACCACATATGCCTTGAGACCCCCACTGAAGTCCCCATAAAATTAAGCATCTTTCCTACCCAAACCTTTTCCAGTGGATCAGCTCGATTTTGTGTGGGTAAGACATCCTCAAAAAGAGAAGTACAATGAAGACTTTGTTTTCGTCATTGCATGGACAGCAGTAGAAAAATGTAGGTTTTTGATTTTTTTTTTTTTATTTTTCACTTATCAGTCCATTTTTTTTTCTCCCCAGAGCAGATAATTATCATTGTCCAAGGTCTTTTCAATGGGTTTTAAAGTTTTGAGCATAGTACCAGCTGCACATGGTAAAACAAAATTTCAAAACCATTTCTTGCTTAAGATGGCTCTCCAGTATAAGAATTTTTTTTTTTTTTTTTTTTTTTTTTTTAAATAGCCTGGCAATAGGTAAACATTACTGGTTTCTGCTATAAAGCTACCAGTTTATATCAATTCTAAAGCTTAGACTAATTCTGGAATAGTAGAGAACAAAAATTTATTGTGATACATGTACTACAAAAGTGAATACTTTCTAGTGATTTCCCCCAAAATCCTGAATTCACAAGCAGTATTTGACAGTTTATATTAACCATAATGACAAATACATTTAAAAATGTTTTAAAAGTACGACACATTTCATGTTGTTGTTCTACTCTCTCCCAACTTGTACTGAGATTTATATAGAGATGCTGTCAAGATAAAATCTTAAGTAAGATATCACTCAGGGATTATTCATTGAGGAAAGAAAAACACCATACTTGCGCTTTTTCCTTACTTATTTTAATAGTCTTATTGCCTATGAAGTATGTTAAATATTTAAAAATAATGGAACCATGAATATGTATTGCTTTTATTTAACAAAACTCTTGAATTTATGCTGAAGCTAAATACACTACTAACTGGAGACCATATGCCAAGAATGATAAGGAATAAAAATTTAGGTTAGAGATTTACCATGTTTTCTTCAAAATATATCCACAGATAGGGTTCAGCAAAAATATTGTATCTTTTTATTTCAAAAATGTAAGAAGATTTCATTGTTCTTGTTAGTTTTTAATCTTGCATTCAGATATGGAGTCCCACTCATTTTTATACCTCAGAATTTGTTGTTGCTAACTAAGGTGGTATATTGGATCAATCAGTGATCTGAGTCAATACAAAAAATCCTGTATCACAAGCTAGTAGAAGACATTCTTAGTTGTTAATGCCTACCTTTTTGTTCCAACAGAATTAGACTTTCTATTTTGCTCAACTTTGTTGAAGGCTTACCATTGGGCTGGGCTATAAGAAAAATAATTGCTGTTTGATATTTTGGCAAACTGGTAGTTTGGGCACATTTTTAAGATCCATGGACATCTGCCTATGATTAGAGATTAATGTAGGAGGAAAAGAAGTAAAAGAACAAAAAAGGGTAGATTTGTTTTTGATTTGTTCTGACAATGAGTTTTGGACTATCACAGTTTAAAACACAATTTTTAAACTTGGTCCTAATATCAAACAAGAAAATAAGATATGAAAGCAGGAATTAGGCATCTATTATCACAGTGCATACTTAAGCCAGGTGTGGAGGGGTAGGTGTGTTAATTACAATGTGTCTTGTGGGGCATTCACTTTTCTCATTTTTTGTACATATGTGTAACTAGGCTCCCTTTTCTGTCTCCTTTTTAGGGTGTAATTTCAAATTTGCTTCCCACAAACATTTGAGCAGTGCAGGGGCAATTTTACATGTTCAGACAGCATCAGTCAATCCAGAATAGCATGTCTATATTAACACAACATTCAGTAGCCTTTCTCTAACAGACAACCCAGGCCATCTTTCCAGCCTGCCACTAGTGCCAGCTCTGACTAGTTTTATTCTGCAACACTTCTCCTTCCTCTGTTCAACACAACTATCCCAGTCTATCTTCCACACTATTTGTTCTCTCCTTCAGACTCATTTTTCTCCAGCTTCCCTAACAGCTCCTATACTTATTTTCTTTGCCCCACCCCATGCAGGTACACCCAACACCCATTGTCCAAAATGAAGGTTAATGAACGTCAGGAACAAGATTTCTGAGTATTCACCTAAAGTTCCCACTGAATATCTTTTATAGTTGTTGTGACAAACAGTGATCCAGCTGGAAATATAGCCTCCCTGGCACCACTTGTCACAATCATGTTGGCTTCAGTCAGATTTTACTATTTTTATTTGAAAACCACAGGTGCTACTGTTGTGACCCTCCTTTTTCCATCAGCAGGTTTGCTACAGACCAGTAGTGATCTCACAATGTATTCTTAAAACCTCCTGGTACAATAAGGATCTAACTATATATAAATACAAGTATATATAAATAAATACTTGTATTTATGTAAACTTTTTTTTTTGTGTGTGTGTGTTTCTGCAGTTATTTCAAATGAAGATAAAACTAGTGATACAATGTTAAACTAGTAAATACATGATTAGTGCAAGTAGTAGGGAGTCTCAGACTAGGTGAGGAAGGGAGCTTTAATACAAAAAGTACATGAAAAATCTACGTTATTTCTTCCCCAGAGGAAAAAACACACATAACTAGCAATATTTAAAATAAAAGAACAATAGAATCAATGCTTCTTGTTTAATAAGGCCATAACAGGACAAGAATAAATACATATATATATGAAGGTCAAAGATTCTCTATAAAATTCCTAATAAGCTAAAGTATACTGATAACTTAAATTTAATTTGAAAAATCTGTATAAACTTTTTAAGATGTGTTAACCATACTAGTAATGTACATTAAGAAATCTGAAAGGACAATATAAATTTGGAAATTTTAAATATAAAAGGAGAAAACTGAAGTACCACACAAGACATCCCATTCCCATAATCCACATTCTATATTAACTATTTAAAACAATCTTTAAACCAATATATTGTTCGGACTCTTAAGTTTTACTTCAAATGTTTTCTAACTGTAGAGCCTTTAATTGCTTTCTCTTAGTTTCTCATTCATACTAAGACCGAGTGCACTCAAGAAATGTCAGACACTTTCATTTCTTAAAAGAAGCAAACATGGGATTAAGATGTGGGTTTTGCATGTAACCAAGCGAAAGCAGATCCTTTTTTTTTTTCTAGAAAGCATACACTGATCCATCGTATCCAAGTTCTCACAACATATTCAATCATGTCGGCTTGGTCACACAAAATAGTCCCCAAGTTAACTCAGTTAAGACTTTATCAGAACCACTGCTCTGAATTAAATAGCCAGCGTACATGGTTACTAGTGTGGTGTAATTCAGCTTTGTAATAGACAGTTCTGAGTTTTATCGACTAGGGGAACCTCTGTGGCTAGTACCAGATCTAACATTATCAGCTTTATCTTCCCTGTATGGATCTCTGAGATCTGATGTTCACATTGGAGCAGATGTCCACCTGGGCTGGGCTTTCACTGCTGGGAAACAAAAAGGAATTTCTGATGTTAGCATATGGAAATTCTGCTACAGAATCCTACTAGCGCAGTGTTTTTTAAAGTTTACATTGATATTTAAAACACCAACTTCCTCTCTTGGATAGCTTTTTCTTAGTATTTATCATCATGCACAGATAATGACTAGAACCAAATTTGGAAAGCTGTAATACGCCTTTGCAGTATCTTTCATTTGTGCTTTTTAAAACTGGAACAACTGTATCATTCAGATGGTTTCAGCTAACATTGCTGCTTGTTGTGTTTTGTTTTTTTAAGGGGGGTGGGTGGGTGGGGTGTTTTTATTTTTTTATTTTTTATTTTTTCTCCCTTGTATTAACAAAGGAAAACCAATAATTGAATTAAAGAAAAAGAAATTGTATGACTGTCTATGTTCCCAGAAATATTGCAGTCAAGTAGCATTCAGGATCTCCAGTAAGAATACTACCTGCCATCCTTCAGCTAAATTTCAATTTTCCTAGACCAATGCATAACACAGACTATACAAAATTAAATAAAATAATAGTACAATAGATCAATTCATGCTCAAAACCTAGGGTCTTTTCATGGGTACTGCAAATGTCAGGGATTTAGAGAACTGCAAACTACCTGAGCACTGAGAATCTAGGACCAATGGCTTTTGATCAGATAGCCATACAAAAGCAGGTATAGATGAGACAACAAGTAAGCATACTATGCAAGTTCAACCACTGCTATTTTTTCCAGCCTCAGTAAACTGCATATTCCCATTACTATTAGTAATGAACAAACTATTTATTAAATTCTCTATTTTTAAATTGTCAGTTGTACCACACTGTAATCAGACTAAAAGCGTATTAGCTTTTAAATATCACTTTTCAGCTTAAATAAAGCACAGTATAGGTACACATAAAGAAACTAAGCTAGATGAAAATGTAAGACTGAAAATTTTTATCAGTTTCCCCTCTAAAGCAAGGACATAAAAAAGTGTGCTATCTCCAAAGCTAAATTATATTAAGCTTGTCTGTAACGTTATTACATTTCCTAACAGTTTTTAAAACATTGCAAAATTAAATATATGTTTAAATAATACTAACAAGTACTTCTGTATGCATCGATAGCTTGATTTCCAATGGGTTATGTCAAGTCAGACTTTGCATTCAAATGATTCTATTACAAATTATACTTAAGCAGTAGAAAATATAGAGAAACTCAAAATAGCAGAGAATTCACAGGATCACGGCAGAGAGATACATATGTTCAGATAAACGGTATGAAAGTTTTAACTATTAAAAATGACGTAAGAAGCACTTTAATCCACTGCTTTTTTCCATCTTACACATGGATTTCTGACATTTACGAGGAACATTTATTCTGCATTTTTTCATTCAATAAAGACTTTAAAAGGTTGTCTCAGAAACACACAAAGCTGGGTAGAGACCACTTGCAGCATTTGATGGTCACCTGTATATAAAATGCAGCTGTGGATAATGTCAACATACTCGGAAGTTACTGGAAAGAGGGGAAATTTCTAGATATGTACACAAAGAGATGGTTCTATTGCATTTTCTCAGCTGGCTTAGAAGTGTGGGGGAAAAGTGTTGCAGTAACTTTAACTGCTTGATTTGTGAATGAACTTTTCTAGACTAGACAATGTGTGTACATAAGCAAACCTGTCATTTCTGTAATTTCGATACCAGTGTTACAGAAGTGGCTTTAATTCCAAGAACCTACTCAAGGAAGAGTTACTAGAACTGGCAGCAAATTGATCCGCTTCTTCTCAGTTTGATCCAGCTTCTACTCGGGTTGTGTGGCCTCACTGTTTGCAGGTCCCAGGGACAAGAGACTGGTCTTTTAAACCTAATCTTAACAGATTTATATTACTGGACATTGTACCAACAGCTTCCTGATATCAAGACACTAAGACAGAAATTTACAATATGTTAATAACTGTACTTGATGTTTATTCACTTTTTGACCTCACTGTTATACTCAAAGGTACAGGCTAAACTTACCTACAAGCACATTTTGGGTAAGCAGAACTGTAGTATCCAAATCTCTTCAGTCTACCTAAAATGAACCAACACAAAAACAAGAATGACTTCCAAAGCTTCATCCTTGAGGAACAAAACAGTAATTTAGTACAGCTACATGCACTATTAGATCTTTATGAAGTCATCACTAAATTTGACATTTTTATTTACTTACTATTTTCAGTATGCTAAATATATTCTTAAACACTTGTATGTGAGTATAAAAATGATGAAAAGCAATCTTCTTCTTTCTTTTAATCCACCAGATATCATTACCATGAAAAGAAAAACCAAGAACCAAGAGAAGTGCCTTGGAAACCAACAGGGAAATAGAACTTACTACCTTTATAACATATTCCATTGTGAACAAGAGATTTATTTTTGCAGATTGACAGACTACTTCCCATAATTCTTTTAACATGCATTTTGTAGGTTGTCAACAGTTGGCAGATTGACATTCTCTTTACAGTAGCATAACTGCCAGTAGTACATAATGCTCAATACTTAAAAAACACACTACAACTGATGTGTAATGCTGCCAAAAATTACGTAAACACAAATATTTCACCATGAAAATTGATGTTCTATTGCTTAATTCTACAATTTTAAGGAATGTTTGTTTGTATATCTAGAACTACTAAAGATCTGCTCCACAGTAGTTGTGGTCACTTGATATCCTTCATGCTTATGCAATTTTTTAAAAGTTTGGTTAAAACAGACTTGCATTGGGGTCACATTGTACCCTAGGAGTACAAATTGCATGACAAACAGAAATGTAATTCAAAGTAGACATATTTTTGGGGACAGTGGAGCATGGATTTTGTACACAAAACACAAGCTGCCATTAATTTACTTTATATAATAAATGTATAAAACATTCCAGCTAACGTGCAATATGTAAATACTGTAAATAACAGGCATAAGTAATAAAGTGTTTGGTATTAAGATGTCTTCAGTTTGCTTTCTGTTCACTGAACCCAGAATTTGAAAAACAGATGGCATTTTCAGGTAGTTACTGTCATTTATCCATACAAGCATCTTTCCAATGAGAGTTTGCTAGCATAAGAAAGGTACACCCACCTTGGCGAAGTCCTGTAATTTGGACATACTCTACGGACTTGGTAGGACGGCCGTATCTGTGTGTTCCAGTCTCATGAAATGCCCGGCCCACAAGGCTGCTCCAATTCCAGACAGAATTCTAAATTCAAATCTTTTTTCTTTTCTTTTTTTTTTTTTTTTTTTTTGACAAATGGTTGTTTCAAAATAAATCAATCAATAAATCTGCAATCTATTCACAATACTGCAAAGAAATGATTATAACGAATGAGCCCAGTATTTTAGTTTTAACTTTTGAGGAGTCAGTGAACGCTCACTCAAGAAACCTTGTTAACATCTCCCTTTCTTCCACCGATCTGATATTAAGTCCAATTGTCAAAATAAAATGTCTCAAACAGGAAGAAAACCATTAAGCACAATTTGTGCTTAATGACACCTCAGTAACACCTCAGAAAGTTTTATCTTAATAAATTGAAGCATTTAGCTTCAATTTTATCCTCAATTAAATCTTCAAAATGTAATCACAACACTGAATACCCTGTTCCCTCCCCATGAAGTTAGCAGACTTCTTGAAATTCACACTTATGAGCCTTCAGCATCTAGCTCTTTAGAAGAAAAAAAGATAAAACATTGGCGGAGAAGTACAAGACTCCATTTTAGAACATGGCTGTATTTACTAAGGGAGAAGTATGTAGTTCTAATTTGATTACAGTCATCACTAAATGCCAAAGTTTCATTTCTCACTGGAATACGTGTATACTGAAAACATGGAGTTAAGAACGTACTGCTACAGGATTCACTTAGCAGCTCACCTGCAGTAAACATGTCAGTGGAACTCTGTGCCTTTCTGTAGCTCCACTGACTGACGTCAGATCAGAACATACTACTCAATAAGGGAGTTTAAATTAGTATGATTATTTCAGTTTGCAGTAGGACACCTGAAATCTGGTTCAGTTGGAATTTTCTAGAAAAAATGTATTGTAAAGGGAAAACAGTAATTCATTTAATGGCTTAATAAATGAATATAAACAACTTAATTCCATGGAAGGTGTTTTTTGTTTTGTTTTGTTTTGTTTTTCTCCTAGATTTAGCAGAAGTCAGCAGGTTTTGACAAAAGATGCAAATTTCAGTACAGCAAATTTTACTTATTTTTTCTGGATGTAGGCTTACTACCTTAACTGAAACAATCCAGGGGCTTAGTCATTTGTAGGATTAATACAAAAATATGTACCACACGTTCACTGTTTCTCTTGGAAGCATGGAATGGTACTATGCAGCTGGTCTTCTTGAAGGCAATTCCTGCTCTATATTCTCATATTCTACAAATTTCTGTGCAATATCATGTTGCTCTCCTCCCCTTCCTCCAAAAGAAACCCAGCACAGATAAAATAAATAAATAAATCAGCTTTTATCCTCCCAGTGGAGCTGGTGAATTATTTAGCCAATAGATTACTTGCTGAAAACATAACTTGGGTCAAGCCTGATACTTCACAATCAGAAGTGAATTTAACACAAATAATTTTGACTTAGTATCACTTTAGAGGAATTTTCCTAAGCCTAGTAAAGGTAAACAACCATACCCTTTTATCTCATTTCTGTTATCCCAGCAGCCCAAAGATACAGAGTTAAGACTTAAATCTTTACTTCAATACGTAGGAAACTACAGGTTCTACTTCAGGTCAGCCATGAGTGGGAAAGCACAAACCATCATGTTCTCAATCATCTGAGTTAGTTTACTTTCACTAGAATATTTTAAATGATCTTTCTGGCAAGAATAACATTAGATTATGCCTAAATACTTCCACTTCTGAGGCTAGTGCATAAACCACATTTGAGGTGGTTTGTCCCTAACTGCTCATTTTCCCTCATTTATTTCATTAAAGCATTAATAAAAGAAATTGAAAAACATTTTATGTATATTATTTTTTGTCCCTGAAGTGAAACAGCTCTTAACTTGCAAATTCCTAACTTGTACCCCAAAAATCACAACCACTGGTAACCCAGTAATACACAAGATCCTGGTCTCTGTACTCAAGTGTTCTCTCTACCACTTGCTTTTTTGTAAGCAGGTTCTTAACGTTTTGTGTCCAACTGAAAGCTTACACAAATACTTTCCAGCTGTTTTACATAATGAGTCCCAAGAAATGCAATCCCCACTTTGAAGGCTGCAGTATATGCACAGTGACACCAGAATACCTCCCTCCCCAAGAGTAACACAGTCCTCTATGCAAATCCCTCTCCCAGAAGGAAAGGAGGTGACAAGTCTAGAGGCTATTCTATTAGTTTGGATGGCAGATATAAGAATAACCACAACACAACTAAATAAATAACAAAGTAAATTTTACAGATAGAGTTTATAGAGCATGTGGTAATGATAATTCATACTAGTATTAGCATTATTCTGAATAAAAAAAAATATCATATCAGTTATATTACATTTCTCAGTTATGTTTCTGCCTTAGGCAGAGATTGAATGTGATGTTCAGACAAACAGGCATGGATTTTTACAATGCATTCCGTTTTTGTCCAAGAGCAGAACTTTCTATTTACTGGCTTTCATACAGCTTCATATTGCATATTATATTACATACAAGTGGTCTGTCTTCAGGTTGAACTATACGCTTTTGACAAGCCATCCATTCTCCCGGGTAAATCTGAAAATATGGTCTGTCACTCATACAGAAACTGGGAATATAGCAGGGATTTGAGTATTTTACTACTATGAGATACAAAATGTACACTTGATGTTTCAGCTTTTAAGCTGACATGTTTTGTCCTGAAAGTAAATGTTAACGTTGTATGTACTTATATCAGTGTACCAGGAGTTGGCCACAAGAAGATAGGCAGATGAACCAGAGAAGTCCTATTAACATCAGTGGCTATTTCTGATTTCATCTTAACTAGTACAAAGATCTATTTGCACAAAATGATTGCTTCTTTGATAGCTGAGCATTTAAAACTATACAACAGCCCATTTTCACAGGATCCTGACAACAGGTTTTACTTGCTTGAGCTCTGAAATAACGCTAAGAGTCAAAACAGTCAAAACCATGCCTGTCTTGTGGCAGGCAGTCCCTTTTTGTCCACCAGCCTCCATGTGAAACAGCTTCATTCCAAAAGTTGTCTAGGGATACTAGGATAACATGCCTAAGTTAACACACATCAACTATCATTTCACAGTTTCCAGTTCGTTTAAATTAACTAATGGCACAATAAGAAGACCTAACTTTGGTTTGTATAACACATAAAGAAGCAAGACATTACTTTTTACAGTGCTTCTGAGAAAGCACTGGAAGGGTTAACAGATAAATTTATTCTGAACAAGTACTTTGTTACATTAATGTGTGAGAAAATGGTTGATCATCTAATCCAACTTTAAAACTTCTCTATGTTTTTCTAATTAGATGACAGAAAAACTACAATAAAAATTAAACTGAAAAAGTTTTCAACCTACAGAAGAGGCATAATTTTACAATTTAAATACATCAATCAAGTAAACCATACATATTTCAGGAGAAGCTAATTATTTTATTCTAGAAACAAAATGATGAAGCATTAATGAGGCTTCTCCAAAAATGCTTTACAGCATCTAACACACTGCTCGTAAACAGTTTCAAAGTCCTTTTCATTCCCCTAGAAAAAAAAAAAAAAAAAAAGAGGAAAAAGAATGTAAGTATACTAATACCATCTCAAACAAAAACATTTTGCAAGCTGGTTTTCTGTTGTCAGTAATGGCAAATAACTTGAATTAAGGAACAAGAACAGTACAAATACATGGTAATAGTTGTAGCATGTTTCCTCCCTAATTTGAGCTACCAGTGTCTCAGGAATTTCCATAGCTGAACGCTCTTTTAGTCAGGAGCCCTGGATGATCTTTCCTTCATGTTTTTTTTTTCCCCATTCAATTTTGAAGCCTTTGTAAGATTTATTTTTTTTTCTTCTTTACATTCACAGTATCCTGTCATGTTGAGTTTCACAGTTAAACAAAGCACCATGTGGAAACAAATACCTCTTTTTGTTTTGAACATGTCTCCTACAAACCCATTTGATGTTCTCTACTTCTTGTGTAATGAATAGCAATTCCTTACTGGTACCTTCTTCCATTAATACCAGTTTTACAGAACCCCACTACATCTTTTTCCACTTCTCTGTCCTAAACTGAAGGATACTAATCTAATTGATTGCTCTTGGCTAATATTATTCAACATCTTTGACCACCCCCCTGTATCTTTGTCTCTGTTTTTCCTAATTATGTTATCTTTGCAAGGACACTGACCATGGAGAGCTTCGCTTAATATTCAAAATACAGGTGCATTATGAACTTAAATAATTTCTGTAATAATAAAGATGGTTTCCTTTCATATTTCAGTAGTTTATATCAGTTTGTTAATTCTTTAAAAAACAAAAAACATTTGGCTTTGCATATTATCAGATTAAACATTATAAGAAAACTGCGGGATCTAGCAAGGTTATGTACTATACATACAGGATTTTTAATCAAGCTAACCAGAGAAATTCTTACATAGTATGGATCTTCAATAATAAGTTGTTTCTGTGGATCATATGTCCCAAGTAGTTCAATTTTGGCCTTGCAGTCTTTAACCTGGTTGCTTTTCCTTTTCAGATCTCTGGAGAAAAAAAAAAAAAAAAAGTAAATGTTATCAATTTCTCTTCAGAATTTGTTGGTATTAGATATTAATGTTTCTAGAGAACACAGGAAAATAATCTCCTTCTGAACTCAGTTAATTCTGTCGACTTTCTATGCTGCTCCTTTTTTTTCCTTCTTTTTTTCTTTTTCTTTTTTTTTTTTTAATTGAGAATCAAGGGCATATGTAAATTTAGTTCAGAGTATAAGAAAACAGGCACTTAACTCAAGGCTTAACAGAAGCTTTTAGCAGTAAGTTTATCACCTTCTTCCTCAAATAATTCATTTAGTATTTTCAATGTCCACCTTTAGCTCACATTGAATAACAATAACGAAGATTATCTACATATTTTTTTCAAAATTGAGGAAGCTTCCTTCATGGGTTAAAAATTTTCTTAATTGGTATGTTGCAAGGTCTTTTGATGCTGCCTCTAACTCCTGTGAAGTCCTTCTACAGTTAGTTAGCAGAGAACAATAAATTCATTAGATGTCTTCCCTTTGACATATTTTAACATTTTAGCAATCATCACATCTTTTACATTGCCTCCCATTGACAGAGCATATTTTTTTTGAACCAGTCTTTTCCCCATATACTTACAAACAGCCATCCATCACTCCAAATGCAGTTAAAATGCACCTCTCATCACCTTCAGATTAAAAGATGCTAAGTACCATGATTCTGACAAACAGCTGGAACATGTTAAGTTCTTTTAACTTATCTATATATCTCTATACCAAATCATCATTTTACTTACTCAGTGTTGAAAAAGTTTAAAGTGGTTTGCAACTGGTAATAAGAAATAATTCTCTGCAGAATATTCTTTCTAATAGTTAAGTACTGAGCAGAGCTTCCGAAAGCACAGACTGTATTTCTAAATTTCATACAGTCCTATGGATGAGATGCATATATCAAGTATAACATTCCCTTTAATAGAATGCAAAGTACACTACAACTGACAGTACTTTTTATAGTTCATAGGAAAAAAAATATACATACTTAGTCATAAGCATAATCAGTTTCAAGAACTTAATTTCTGATTTATTAATTCTAATTAATGAAGAAATTAATTTCATAGCTTTTAGATAGACAAAACAGCAGTGAGACTACAATACTGCTTTTCTATAAATAAAAGTCAGGACTCTATCAAGTAAGAAGTTATTGCTTGAATTTATAGATTTATAAAAAAAAAAAAAAAAAAAAAGAAAAGAAAAGAAAGGCAGCCCTCTGCATGTTGACAACATTTTTATTTTTAGAGGACAAGAAGGATGTTTGAAGACTGTCATGTTATACATCCACCCAATTACAGTCATTTGCTTCAAGTCTTTTGGCATACCACCTAATGAACAGGAGGGGGCCAAGTGGCTCTGGTACTACAGAAAAAGAGATGTTCCTTATCTCCCTTTTCTGATATGACAGGCACTCACTCCATCAGCACCTGGAACCAGCTACAAACATGTATTCCTGGGACAATGGCTGAATTAGATTCACATTTAAGATGAAACTTAGAAGTGTGGCAGTAGCAAAACCCCTAATTCTGTCATAGTTGTTATGTTTTGTCTGCTTTACAGCTTTCATTTTATAAATGAAAACTTACTTTGGTATTAACAATTTAAGAATGTGAATGAAACTACAGTAAGCAGTCACCTCTTCGCCTGACGCACTGTAATCAAGCCAAGTTTTAGTGCACGGCATCCGTGAATAAAGGGCATAACAGAGGTCACTCAAAACATTCTGGAAAATTCAACAAATGATACTTCCTTCAGAAAAGAGGTTCTGGTTCTTAAAGTCTTTAAGTGTTACTAATACGGTTTTATTTCCTTGTTTTATTAGGTTTACAGCTTATAGTCTTTAAAAACACTTAGACTTGCGATTATTAAAACTCTCTCCCTTAATCCTAATCATAAATACGTATGTAATTAAGTAGAAATTTTGCTAATGACATCTAAATTATCTAGGCATCTACTTCACCTAATCTTTCTTAAACTCAACTCATCTCAAAGATGCACTTAATTAAAACCATGGGAAACAGCAGCAAACAACAAGATTTCCCCCAGCTAACGACTTAAATTATTACTGAGCTCGCTATTTCCATTAAAATAAAAAGAGCGGGGGGAAGGGAGGCACACGTATTTAATCCCTTGCAGGTTTTTGGTGTCTTTTAGATCCTATGTAATCAGAAAACCAGATCACTTGGATCAAAAGACAGTGTCCTTGTTCTTAACTACACAGGCATCAGCTACACTTGTTTAACACAAAGCATACTAAACTTCCTTTTCCTTAATCTTGACTGGCATGTATAACACTAATTAAACACTGAATTTTAGCTCATTAAACATATAAGAAATGAAGAATCCCTCTATTGCAGTATCATTACAATACCCCCCAAAACAAGACAAGCTAAATAGTAAAACATGACATCTTCAAAGTGACTTGTGAGCTAGCACTACAAGCAATCCAAATTGTTCCATTTATTCATACATTACCTTAGATTGCTTTCATCCATGCAAAGTATATAATCAAAGCTCTGGAAATCATCTTTGGTAATCTAGAATTAAAAACATATGTTTTAGCCTACAAACTATGATTATAAAAAAGAGGAAAAAGTATTTTCAAGTTTCGTAGTTCTGATTTATTAAAAAAGACACATAAGGAGTGAAACTGCACATCCTTCATCAACTTGTACAATAGTTGAAGGTATTTTAAATCCGCCATGATTATTTATCCATTTCTACAAGTTTTCCCACACAAAAGTGGGTTAGCTATTTTACTGATACTTTGATAATCAGGAAGAATAAATGGAATAAAATCTACGAGTTCACATTAAAGACTGCATTTCACGCATATTCCTAGGTGTAGTATTGTAATGAAAAAACTTTGAAAGTTTCTTCAGTACAAGCTTTTCTGGCAGGTGTCTGGGAAGAATGGGCTAGAGAAATGAAGAAGCAAAAGAACAGACATATTATCCTATAAGCTACTAATTTATAAAAATATTTACATATTTGAAAAAATAGCAAAGTGCTTATTCGTGTGTAAACAGCAAATTAAGTGCTGCTGCATAATAGGGCATAAGAAAAGACTTTCAGAAATTATCGCTAGACTAGGCCTTAAATGAAACATTTCACACCAAGAGAACTGGATGAGGGGCAAAAGGGAGGAGCATTTGAAAAGAAAGGGTTAATAGTGAAAACTAATGCAGACTTGTTTATTACCACAGTAAAAATATTTGCTGTATTCATGCTGTGCCTTTGACCTAAGAAAATATTTTTACAGTAGAAATAGCTCTGTTTTCCTGGCAACTCTAACAGAATCTCTACAAGCTTCTTCTGGTTGCTCTACACAGCTAAACAGTGCCCCTGTGAAAACTAAGTTGGCATAGATTTATTTGTAGTGCAGACACAGACAAAAATTACAAAAAGCAAAAGATCAAAGGTAAAACACACCTGCCACACTTCCCAATCTTTGTATACTTTGAGAACATGACAGTTACTACCCTATGAATCAGCACTAACACTGATCCAAATGCTGTCCTAATAACAGGATTACTACTGGTTAGCTTGTGCTCTTCCATAGATATGAGATACAAAAAGCATAATTCAGTAAATACTGATGAAGATATTCCTCAAAACTACAGAAAATTGGTATTTGTGGGGAAGGACCTGAACAGGCAGTAAAAATAAATGTACGTTTTTGAGAAGTAGTGGCAAGCTCAAGCAGTCAACTACACAGAAAAAGTGTGTAGTATCCAAAAAAAAAAACAAAACATATAACCATTATTAAAGACCATCAGTGGAGAAACACATGATCATTCCAATTTGTCTGTTAAGCATTTGCCTTTATTTTCAGAAGGGTAATCTCTTTTCTCTGCCTTAAAAAAAAAAAAAAAAAAAGGAGAGATGCAGTAGTCTTCAAATTTATCCAACTATGAAACAATGTTTAATACAACCTTCCTCTAATCTCAGTTTCACAATTAAGGCAAATGCTCGATATGAGTCATACTGAAATCAATTTTGACCTCAGCATGAATGGAAGCGAAACTGATGAATTCATAACTCTTTTGTGCACGAAGACTACGAGCTTAGAGAATTTCAATGGGTGTATAAACAGACAGCAATGTACCATCAACTAAAATGTTAACATTTTATATATACATATATATATTTATACTGCATTTTTTATTTAAAGTTTGATCGAACAATCAGTATGATGAACATCACCTATGTAGGATGTAACCAGTTTAACACTCTATCTTATATAAATCATTCTTTTGGTAGCTATTGGATTAAAAGAAGAGATACAATCCATAATTATGATAATTATGCACAAAATTACATGAAGGAAAGTGCTTTTCACTGGGTAAGTTTCCCACAAGAATGAAGAGGATAATTGTAGGAGGTAGTCATCTTACGACAGTATTTGGAGATAAGAGAAGAAAAATCCCTCCTTTCTATTTCTGCAGCTCCTAGGTTAAATCTTTCTCAATCTGTTCTGAAGCAGCATAATCATACACAAAATTCTATCCTTGAGTTTGTGTCTACACGCAAAACAAATACACTTCTGCTTGTACTAACCTGACCATTCTGCAAAGTCATACTTTACGCTGTTGAGTCCCTCTCTTTCTGGAGGTACTACAAGACCACGTCAGCTCTACCCATTTTGGAGTATCAGCAGAGACTATTTGACAGAAGTTTGAAAAAAATACTGGATTTACATAGTTAATATCAGTGCAAAACAAACAGTTACTTGCAGTTCAGGGACTCAATTTTTGTATTTTTGCTTTTTAATAAAAGAAGCTGGTTGTGCTGGGATGTTTTTACACAAATTTTCATCCTGTTATTCTTTCTATTTATTGTCTCATTCTTTTTAATTTTCCTTCCTTGCATATTTAACGTTTCTCTTCTACTTCAGAAATCTTTTCATTTGTCAGACATATAAACAAATAACTTCATTAAGGTGTTTTCATTCCCTCTCCTCAGAGTTCTTTCAAGGCAAGAGGATCAGATGTTTTTGGATGCTTTGCTGTGCCTTAACTGCCCACAAACCGGCCTAGTAATACCCAAGGACAGTTCTCAAGTTTCCAAGTCTCATCTTTTAAGAATACAAACATGTTGCACTACTGTGACTGAAACACTGAGTGATTAGTTTGAGTACCATTTCGCTTGCATAATGATAAACAACGCTGTTTGTAAGCACTAATAAATAACAACTCCAGAACCAGGAAAAGATCATAACATCAGGCCTTTCCTACTAATTATTCTAATAGCAAAACATTAAAAATCTGGAATGGTATTATGCTCAGTCCTGTTTGCATTATTACATAACAGAGATTAGCATCAGCAAAGGTCAGCAGAGAGCAATTGACTAATGAGGGAATTTATTTTAAAAAGTTGAAGAACTAACCATGCACTCCTTGAAAGTGAAGAAAGTAAATATGACCTCAGGAAGGTCTGGTAAAATTCAGAAGGGATCAGAAATGAAAGACAATAACAAGACTACTTGATCGTTTTGTCAGTAGATGAAGTAGTCACATAAAGTCGAGCTAAGTAAAGGTGAAGTCCTAAAGGAATATCTTGTATCCAGAGAACAGTTAACTCAAGTAAGTTATGTGCATTTATTTGAGTGTCTGAATGATTTAAATAGATGCAGGCGCGTTTATTTTCCATCTCTCTGGAGTGCCACACAGAACTAAACTTTTTGTTAATGAAAACTGGGATGAGCTTTGGTAAAACAGAGGATTTCACTAAGGAAAAAAATCATCTCTGATTTAAGAATGTTTCAAGGGTATGTTTTCCTCTGAAGTCACCACCAACTGTACTATCTATCCTGGGTTTGAGTGCCTTAGTATAAAGATATTCACGAAAGAACAGAATCTTTTTATGATGGGTAAACAGGCATTCTGCTTCTTTTTGGACCTGCTAAAATGCAACTTCTTGCTGAAAGAAGCACCACAGATGCTTCTAAGTGCACTAAGTCCACTTTTTAATATTATTCAAAAATGTTTCATAAAAATGCCGATCATACTAAACACCCAAATGTAGCATTTTTCTTTAACAGAAAAGCTGCTCCAATACTTCTTAGTTATAGTTCCAATGAAACTTAACAAGAAATTCACTAACCTCAACTGCAAGGGTTAGGCCACTTGGGAGTCCTTTAAGAAACTGCACATAGTATTTATTATCTGATGCTTAACCACGCACTGGTCAAATGACTTCTGTGATGTAATGGTTAGCACTAAAGAAAGCATGGGTATGAACAAGAAAGAAAATATACTCTCTTCTACCTGCCGTGCTTTATGTGCTGTCTCAATGCCATGATTTCTTAGACAGCTTAAAGCCCTTGCATCTGGGGAGCGCCCCACGTTCCAGTCTGAAACGGCAGC
Organism: Netta rufina; assembly: GCF_964035555.1. Classification (NCBI taxonomy): domain Eukaryota; kingdom Metazoa; phylum Chordata; class Aves; order Anseriformes; family Anatidae; genus Netta; species Netta rufina. Next base: position 100,830,021 of record NC_140125.1, on the reverse strand, counting down.
ACTGTCTGTCATCCACTGTAAGAACAAAACAAATACATATACACATTTAAAGAAAATTAAAGTACAGTACCTGCCTGGCAATATGATTCATGGTAATGCCATGCTTCTTCATGCAAGTCTGTCCTCGATAGTCAGGAGGGTTTCCTATTTCATAGGCAGATGTTGCTGCACTGTCTATCCTCCACTACAGAAAAACAAATTTACATTTTTATGTTTTCTTTCACACTGCTTATATTTGTACTAACTGGCTACAAGACTGTTATTTCAAAGGCAAGAACAGGAATAAACAGCTTACCTTATTTTCAACTTTTTCATCAGTTACAAGTTTTCTAAAAACTGCTTCAGCTATTGGAGATCGACAAATGTTTCCTATAGAAACAGGAGATTAAAGTAAAATTTAAGATGATTAAAAACAAAAAAAAATCACTAACTGTGTGGATTTATCAGCACAGATCAGATGAAAGATTTTTATTTACTTGGGTAGAATGTGGATTGCTGATGTTATTGTAACTCAGATTCTGCAAGAGTGGAAACATAATATCCATTAGTCTCTTGAAACACGTATTATTATATGAAAACATACAACTTGTTAAAATAAATAGGAGGAGTATTGTGTAAGCACATTTCTCTTTTCTCCTCCTTCACAGAGGTTCTGTGATCACAGAAGACAAAAGGCAGGCAAAATTACAAAATTTAAATGACAGCAAAGTTCTTCCACACTGGCAAATTTCAACTAATGCATTACTAGAGAATCTATAAATATTTGCCTCAAATATTTACATTACTACCCACCTGTTAACAGAAACCTTTTGGACAATTCCAAAATACAACCACCACCAGGATGGAACCAAATTACTGAAACGGCTGAACGCATAGTAGAAATCCTCCTGACCACTGATGTGAAGTCACTTCAGGTCAAACTGAATCCTCAACAAGAGCAGCTTCCAAATATTAATTCCACCCCCAACTCCTCACCCCCAAAAGAGAAATCAATGAAACAAGTTCTCAACAAATTTCAGGAAAATATTTTTTTTTCTTTCTTTTTCGTCCAAAATACAGAGGATTAGTAATGAAAGGTAACATGGCAAAGCTGAAGTACTGTCAGTCAGCCTAAGGTGCCTGTACTAATTTCAGAAATAGAAACTCAGTCTTGCCTTCCAGTGGCAACCAGTTACACCAGCCAGTTGATCTGACCTTATTTTCAGAAACTATTTCAACAATGAAGTAGTGCCCAATAATAAAATAATTATACTACTAATAAAAATACTTAAAAGAAGAAATAATAGGTCCAAAGTATTTCTGCTCTATTTTGAAGCTGTATGTAGCTGGATTAACCACTTCCCAAACCTGCATGCAAAAACAGTCTTTGAAAAAAGAAAAACATCTCAATAAATAAATAAATAAACCTATTCAACTTTACTTGAACTTCCTATCCTTTCATCCTTTCATATGAGAAACTAGATGCATATTTATAGTTGATACATTATCCACATCCACAATAAATCATACAAACTTCCACTTTCCATCAAAGAATATGATAGTCCATAGTTCATTCATAGCTGAATTCTGATCAATGAAGTATGAAATAACAAGTGGTAGCACTCAATTCTATACCTTAAAAAAAAATAATAATACAAAGATCAGTTCTGCTACTGATTAAATTCCTTCCAAATTTCAAACAGTAAAAAAAAAAAATTAAAAAAAAAATTCCCACAAATGGAACTAAACTGCTGACACCAAGAGACTTACAGATCAAGCACTCAGCAAAATATCAAGGTGGATATTTCACTACTAAAGAGGAAGAAGCTGCTTTGACCTCCAGGTCATAATTAAATAACTTGTTGTCAGTCATGCCAACTATTAAAAAAAGTAGGTGGGAAGTAAAACTACAAAGCTTTAGAGTACACCAAAATGATAGAATGAATTAAATTAATTTTGATGGCAAATCTTTTTCCAGGGGAAAACATACTATTTCCTTTACTTGAACTAGCTTATTCCAAGCAAGGAAACTAAACTGGTCTTGAAAGAAAAATAAAACAGTTAAAATTTGTTTGCATTTATAAAGTGAGAACAGAGATTAATATTTATTATAAAAATGATAAAGAATGTGGTAGGTTATAGAAATAAAAACCACTTAATTTAATTGAATGAATTAAGCATTAAATTATAATTTTAAGAGGAATGGAACATGGCAACATCCAGCTTAAGACAGAAAAGAACCGTTGTAGTCAGCGAGTCCAATCCTCTGATACTGCAGGCATATACGGCACCACATCTCTTATAAACACATTAGGCTCTCTTTTAAAAGCATCATCTATCTTAAAAGGCTGCTCCAGAAACTCATTTCCTGCAGTAGCCAGAACCTTTCCAATCCCCACTTAATATTTATACTTGGAAGTCAATGCTCATTTGGTCTTGGTTAACATCACTCTGTAGCTTAAAAACTTTCCTTCCCTTCAACAGATACAGAGCTCTTGTCAAGCACAGTTGTGCTAATCTAAACAAACTGAGCTCCTGGCCTCCTTTTGAAATTAATTTACCCTTATCTAATTGCTCCTGTTAAGCCAAATTTAAACAAATAAATTCAATAATTTTGAATTCCCAAACACTGGCAAATAAAACCAATGATATTCCAGGATTCTTTTTTTCTTTTTCTTTTTTAATCAATTTGGTCCACTAAATAAATAAATAAATAAATAAAAATTCCCCAAATATTTACTTAGTCCTTTTGAAAACAACCTAAGACAACTTCTGTGATCACATCTGCTTCCTTCATGAGTATCAAATTTGCGGTCATACTACCCACTTCTAATCTGCCCATTCTCTCTTTTGCTCTGTTGCTTCCAAACTATTACATTCTGCTTCCATTACACCAGCTGTTGGGGACATTCAGTTCTTCCTGTATGTTATTTTTCCTTTGTATGAATTTTACCATGTAACTGTGCATGATCAGTAAATTTAATTACTATGCTTAATATTTCAGTAATTCCAGAATTTCAGAATGATACTTTTGAAATAAAATCTTCACAGATTTTTCTGTTTAACCTTCTCCTTTATCTGACTTGAATCACCTTCTGACTTGTTCCAAATCATTTTCACTCTTCTATAATGTGCTCACAACTTAAAATAAATGTCTGAATATCTTTGATCATACCACATCAGGTATCACCACGAATGGCAACACAAACATTGATTACATATATAACTACCATACTTCTAGCAATGCCTAGGAACTGCAGTCACATAATTTATTAAATATTTGTAACTTAATTTGTAATTTAAAAATTTATGTCTTCCATGACAACACATTCCAGGTATTACCAGAGGTATTAATTAACACTGCTGCAGAATCATTGTTACCATTCAAGTGTATTCACGGGGACTACGGACAGAATCCCAGAACTGACTTAACAGCTCTCTTCTCCTTATACTCTGCAGTATTATTTTTATCTGTGATACTCCTTGTGACATTACAGCTCATCCCGTCTTTAACGTTACTGTGACACATGCAAACTGCAACTCTTATTTCTTATAGTCATCGCCCCTTTCCCACAGGATAACTTCTATCCATTTATATTCAGTTTTGCAACCCACTGTTGTCTCTTCAGTCTTCACTGAGGTTCTTTGCACATGCTCCGTATTTCCTAAGCTAAGGTTTGACTGTCATAATTGTGGAACAAAAGGAAAAATTTCACAAAGATTCAAAGGAGGACTACCTTCCTCCTTGGACTTAAAACATATTTTCCTTGTATGTTATCTACTGCTTCCTTAGCATTGATTTTATCAATCTTCTCCTCTGGTATTCCTTTTTCCTTCACTGATCAGTCTCCTTCTAACTGATCTAATCATGCTTTCTTTATGTATAAGGTAATGGTATTGAAGTTCTCTGAATCTCTATCTCCTCCCTTCATTTTTTAGATTTCCATCTCTTCATATAGGATCCAAGGTACCCAGAAAGAGCCTTCCCATTGAAATAAATCCTATAAACATCAAATATAATGATTCAAGGGTGAAAGACAAACTTCAATTACAGAATCAGTACCGAAACTGTTGCCTGCTTTTACAAAGCCATGCTTTCTCACTCATTTTCCAAGGACAAGACTTCCACTGCTTATTACCCAGCCAGCTCAGTTTTTGAGTTCTTCCAGTCCATCTTTGGTCTATTCCTGTACAGAAATAGAAACGTCACTTCTCCCATCAGGAAAGACAACTTGACTGCATTTCAAGCTCAGGCCTGTTGGTCATCTCTACAAAACTGCCAATCTTATCATCCACTCTCTCAATCTGTTTTGTATCGTCATTGTTCCTTATTCCGCTCTCTCTTTCACATTCTTTGTCTTCCCCAAATGTGAACAGATGCTCTTCTCTTCTGTTACAAACAGCAGATGGAATAACAAAGGAAGAAGTTTTACTAGCTTTCATCCTCCCACATTTAAAAACCCACTTTCAATTCCATGTGTAGTTAGTTCATCTAAGTCATTATCATACTACTTCCTAATGTAATTTGCATTGTCCAATAACTTACCATCAGGCCTCCCTCAGCAGCAAGTGTTCAAAACTTCCCTACTCCGTGCCATCACGTACTCAAACCCCTGCCTGAACTTCATCATGGTTCCCAGTCATGTCACCGTATCTTCTCTGCAGTCAAGCCTGTCTGCAGACACTACTGGATTGTTATGCTTTCTTTTCACAGCAAGCTAAAAGCTCCTCAGTAAAAATAAGTTCTCGATGCATAAGCACCCACCCGCAACAATCTGACTCCTATTTTTAGGCATACACCATAATCTTATTTTCCTATTCTAAGATGGCTTTTATGACCATGCTTTCAACTCTCTAGTTCTCCTGCATCATTCTGAAACAGATTAAACAAGACACTGCATTCAAACAGCTATCTTACCACAGAAGTAAGGTATTTCCCTTACTTCTCTCTACCATTCTCTTCTTTATCCAAAAATTGTATTAGTTCTTTTTGTCAGCTCACTGAGAACCCTCATGAAAGCAGCTGTTTAGGACCTCTTTGATGTCTTACCAAAGCTACTGCTTTCTCATTGGCTATATTTAAAAGTATATATTGGGTTGTGACAACTGAATCAGGAAACTCAAACCTTTTTGTGAGAAGTGTCGTTTCCTCATACCCAATAAATTCATTGTCATTTTAGAAAAGATGTTACGCAATTTTGGATGGCAGCATTCATACTCAATGAATGCTCATTCATACAACAAACACCAACTTCTTTTTTTTTTGTCAACTTTTGGATACTCCCCATATCACTTTGCTGAACCATTTGTCTAGCAACTACTCCTCCATGCATGGACACCAACTTCTGGTCTAAGATACCCATACAGCTTGTTATGTTATAGTGGACAAGTCACAAAGAGCATAACTTATATAACATGGCATCATATTAAGTTCATTTCTAGAGCTCAATCATTAATTAGATGAGCTACGTAAGTGTAAAAAGAGAAAATTGCTTTCTGGTCCACCTCCAATGTTAATTCTTTGCTTTAAATGAAAAAAATATATATTTCCAGGTGCCTTTTCATATTCTGTAATTAAATATGCTGCTGGATGAGGAACTCTTATCATTAATGTAATTATGCACATTAACTAGATTATATTTTGTTGTGTAATATCTGTTTACCTCATTACAAACAAAGAATAGAGTAAATGGATATTTTAATAACAGGTTTCTTTCAAAATAATGTAGAAAGAAAATATAATTTTTCATGAAGGCTTGTACTTTTGGGGATTTGCTCTTGCTGAATGTGGGAGAACATCTGAACTAATACACTTCATTAATTAGCAAGGAATATTACAGGTAAAGTCAGTTCAAGACATCTACTCAACAGTCTTTTCAGCAATAAACATAGGTTATTCTAATCGAAAGTTGGGGGGGAACAACTATTAAGACATAATCATTGCTTTTCAAGACTAATTAAAAATATTAAGCAAACTTTTTGGAGGAAGAAGACAGAAGTTGCCTTAACTGAAATACCTATTTGACCACAAAAAAAGAAGAGCCTTTTGTGTCTATTAGCTTGTATGTTACATGCCACATACCATTAGGTTGTATTTTTTATAACCCTGTAACAGAAAAGAGGAAATTTCAAAGATATTTGCAACATTTATTTTTCAAAATTTCATCTTGTAAACATCAGCCCTTTTTAATTTGTTCATTCTTTCCTCAAATGTAGGATCATAGATCACTCTACACCTAAATTATCTTCTGTCAATGATGGCTGCTCAGAGTCCCAAGTGGATTGTCTCAACGTGTTACAGTGCAAATCACCATCATGGCCTTATAGACCTGTCTATACATAGGAATTGTTTTATAAAGACTACCACTGCCCTTAGAACATACTGCATGCATGTTAACATGATGTTTTTATACAGAGATATTTATACAGAGATATTTATGTAGGCCACTGGCTCCCAAACATACACCAACTGATAATTCCTTATCTAAAGGATGTTTTTCCCGAAGTTACGACTACAGCTTGCTTTTACAGTAAGGTAAATATCAAAACATATTTTACTAAACTAAACTTGTTTTGCTGTTTGACTAATCCCAATTTCTCCTGTTACAACAGCAAAAAAGCACTTAGCAAAAATAACTAAATAATTAAATAAATAATATTAGCTAATAGTTTTGTAATGAAACTGGCAAAATGCCAAGGATTCACAGGGATGAAATTCGAGCATATAAGTAAGACTATAAAAGCTAGGTGGCAGACAATATCAAAAGCCCTACTAGATCAGAGCTGCGAGCCCTCCAGCCTGTTATCTCTGAGAGAGAGCGGACGTTTTGGGGAAGTATGTACCCAGGAAGGTGCATGGCCACGTAACCCCTGCGGTCGGGTTGGCATTTTGTGCTTGTGAGGAAGCAGAAGATTGCTGTGCTGGTTGGGAACCAACTGTCCCGAGCTTCTGGAAAGCCTCCAAACCCTTTCTGATCCCTCCACAGTCGTTTCCATGACTTCTCACGAAATGAGATTCAGAACTAAACACACGCCACACGCTTTAATTTTCTTTTAACCTGCTGCCTGCCTTTCCATTTAGGCAGCTCTTCAAAACAACAACAACAACAAAAGAAGACTTTATTATTTTCACTCCTTTCCACGATGGCCAGAACTGCACAGACCCATGTCCGCCCCCCACCACGCTCCTCGTACCTCAGGCCCCACCGTGTCTCCCCGGCTTCGCGCCGACCCTATCGCCTACTCCAGCCGCCCTTACCCCCGATCCCTGTCCCTGATCCCTGTCCCTGATCCCTGCACCCGATCCCAGATCGCCGACCCCAGCCGCCCGCCCCGCTCACCCAGGCACACGAACAGCACGGACTTCGCCTCCCCCGACGCCATCTTCTCCGCTGGGGAGGAGGAAGGAGGCGGGGGAGGGGGGGCCTCGCTATCTGTCGCGCCGCCTCGCTTTACGACTACAGCCGGCCTCGTTTTTTGCCTGATTTGAGAGAAAACAGAGGGAAAAAAATAATAATAATAAAGTCAAACCGTGAAAACAAAAAAAAAACACGCGCTGGGGGAGGCGGGAGGGCACGGCCCGCCCGCTGGCGGCGGCAGGCGGGCGGTGGGCGGCCGCCCCGGCCCCGCCCGCCTCACCTGGGGCAGGTGAGCGGCTCCGCGGGGCCGCCCCGGCTGCGGCGCTGAGGAGAGCGGCGGGGCTGAGGCTGAGGCTGAGGCTGAGGCTGAGGCTGAGGCGTCCCGGGCGGGCAGGAGTGAGTATCCCGGGGGGTCCCGGTGTCAGGGGGCTGCCGACACTGGGGTTGGTCTGACAGCCCCGGAGGAGGTGGATTCTCCCTGTAGCCTCCTCGGTAGAGGGGTTCGGGAAGCGCCTGGTTCCTGCTGGGCTGGTGGTGGAGCACAAAGGCACGGCTGAAATGCCTCCAGTCCTGTGAGGAGCTGCTGAGGGAACTGGGGTTGTTTAGTCTGGAGGAGAGGAAGCTCAGGGAAGACCTTGGTGCTCTCTATAGCTACCTGAAAGGAAGGTGTGGGGAGCTGGGCGTTGGCCTTGTCTCACAGGTAACCAGTGATAGGACTAGAGGGAATGGCTGCAAGTTGCACCAGGGGAGGTTCAGGTTGGAAATGAGGAGACATTTCTGCTCAGAAAAAAGCAGTCAGGCACTGGGACAGGTTGCCCAGGGAAGTGGTGGAGAACATCCCTGGGGATGTTCAAGGAAAGGTTGGACCTGGTGCTTAGGGACACGGCTTAGTGGGTGACATTGGTGGTAGGGGGATGGTTGGACCTGATGATCTTGGAGGTCTTTTCCAACCTTTATGATTCTGTTATTCCTCTAAGGGGTCCTGAGGCCACAGGGGCTGTGGTATGGCCTCAGGTGTGTCCTCTTTGAGGGGAGCAGGGTGAGGAGAGCCAGCCACATAATTCTTCCATTTCAGTTGTCTGAAGCCTTTATTCACGCTTTCCATTGAGTGAGGTGTCTGGAGGTGTCAAAATTGGAAAAGAGATACCTCCCGCCTACCTTTCTGTGTGTTTGTGGATTGGGGAAGTGTGGGACAGTATATAGAAGCAAGCACTTGAGACTAGATGATCTCTGTGGGTCCTTTCCGACTGAGCTATTCCAAAAACAATTCTGGATTTCATGTAAAACCCACTGTATGAACACACACCGAGTGTGTAACACGTAGGTGTGCCTAGGTCTGAAGCATGGCTCTGCATTCCCAGCCCTCAGCAGCAGGACAGTCACGGTCTCCGCGTGGTCCAGTCAATGCTAACTTCAGACCTTTGAAGTGAGCTGGAACGAAGTTCCCTGTTGTTCTTTGGCTTGTATCAGTGTTCCTCACCGCTAGGAGTTACTATCTCTGACATAAGCTGTCTATACTTAGCTTTTTAACACATCCTGTACATTGTTTTCAAAGAGCCTGTCATGCCAGGGCACTATGAAGTGTAAACTCTGTCACTCAGCTGGATAGAAACACTACTGTAAGCAAGACAGTGCAGGAGCTTAGCTAAGCCAGGGCTCTTTGAATGCTTTAGTAATACATGTCAAGCACTTGTCATGTTGTTTTGTTTGCTTTTTAAAGCCATTCTTTATTCCTTGCTTCTTGCGTGATTATTGTAGAAACTATTCATATTCGTTGTGGGAATTAATAACTTGTTATTGATCTGTGTGCCTAGGGATATGTATGGGAAGAGGAAATGAGGGACAGAATGATGCCCATAGTTTTACTGATAGAAGCGCCTTCCACAAGAAGTAGCAGGAGTCTGTATTTTGTTAAGGTGCCCAAATACATATTTTTCTCATAGGTTACTACTGTAGCATATGGGATTATTGGGCACATGGGAGTTATAGTCGGCCACATTCTTGTTTTCTCTGTGCTTCTGTCCCCGGTGAGAAGAACAGGATGGGTTTTAGGGTTTTGTTCTCAAAAGCACAGCTTTGTTTTAGTTAAAGCTTTGTTGCGTACTTGCTTATCTCCTGGGATTGCCTGGAAGCTTATTCTTTGTGATTAAAATAGAGTTAGCCAACCAAAGCTGGGATTCAGGTATGGGGGTAGGGGGAAAATCCCAATCAAAATTTAACATGGCATACCAAGTCTTGTATTTAACATGAGAGATGGGCAGAACTGAATTCCTAGCTCTGGTTTAGCTTTGGTCATGCTACTTGTTTTGCTTGGTGGGCAGCACTCCAACCCCTTTGGTACTGACTGTTTACACATCAAACATATTACAATCAGTGTATGTGAAGACTTGCCAACAGGGCTTCAGCTAGACAGTTTCCTAAGGCTTGGGTGGCTTGATGGTTAGGCGTGGTGGCGTGTTTTGCACAAAAGCCTGCAATTCTTGTATTACAAATTCTTGGAAGAGTTCTCTTTTCAGCCTCAGGCAGCCTTCAAGGTAGCTGTCTTTGGTGCTTGTTGAAGAGCATCCCAGTGCTGTTTTCTGACTGTCTTTGTACAAATTGAATGCCAATCATTTCTTTGTCATCTGAAAGCTGCTGCTTATCATGTCCTGGTCTGCTTCACCCTCATTTGATGGTGGTAGAATTATTTTACTTATGTATTACTGACGACTAAATTCATTGTTATTTTAACGCTTTAGGTGGAACACAGTTCTTCTCCTGATCTTTCTCAACACCTGATCCTTGTGGAAATTCTCACATTAAAGGCTTGACTTGGTGTTGCAATGCTCATACAGTGTCTAGCTTTAGTGGCTAGAATTGATATTTCTTTGTTGGTGCTAAGTTTGAGCAAATATTATGTGTTCGGTCACTCTAAGAAGGGTGTCTTGTGTACCAACTTTAGTTGGAATAGGTATTGGCAGATTATTTATTAGCCTAACATCAATCCTGAATGATAATACTGAGATATACTACTGTGGATCCAGGTGAGTTATAGAAGAGAATCTGCATAAACTCTATACTAAGTAGGTGCCGTGCATTTTCTTCATATTTCAATGACTTATCGGTTTAGTTGGCATTGTCTCATATTTCATGTCTAAGCATTTAGCCTGTTAAAACCACATTATAAAACACACACTCCTCTAGTAGTTCTATTCTCCTGAGGTGAGAAATCATCCTTGTTGTAATAGACCTAGTAGTGAAGACACATTTGTCATACTGACTTGTGATTTTTTTTTGCCTTCATTTTCCCTCTTATATTTTTATCTGCTTGCCTTAATCAAACATTTGAAATATTTAAATCTTTCTTTTCTTTTCTTTTTATAATGGTACTTTTTTATTTTTTTTGTGACCATTGTGCATCTCAGAAGTAAAAACTTAAGTCTGATGTAACCTGTCATCTTTGTTCTGCTTATTCACTTTTAGTACCACACTGAATATTACCTGGCAGCTCACAAAGCTTTTGTATTGATTGTGTTTACTGGTAACAGCTTATTCAAATGTAGCGAGAGCTGTATTCCTTGTGAGAGAATAATACAGTTAATTTATTGGTTTAGGTTGGATATTAGGAAGAACTTCTTTACTGAGAGGGTTGTGAGGCATTGGAATGGGCTGCCCAGGAAGTGGTGGAGTCACCATCCCTGGAGGTCTTTAAAAGACGTTTAGGTGTAGAGCTTAGGGATATGGTTTAGTGGAGGACTTGTTAGTGTTAGGTCAGAGGTTGGACTTGGTGATATTGAAGGTCTCTTCCAAACCAGATGGTTCTGTGTATTTTGATTTCTTCCCCATACCCTTTTCATTTATCCAAGCCTAGTGCCAAGCCTACAGCTCAGTTGTAAAACTCTGAATTTAGGATTTTTGCATTCTTGCCATTGCTAAATGTTATGGGGATTTCTGAAGATTTCTAGCTACGGGCGTTCTTCTGCTGTACCTCCCACGGGGTTGAAGAGATGTCTTAAGTGTGTTTCAAAACAAATCACCTGATTCACCTGTGCCTCATGTGTTTCATGTATCACTCAGTGACTATTCATGTATCACAATTCCTTAGAAATAAGGAGGCATCGCCTCATTGAAGCATCTTGTGTATACGAAGTAAACACGTTTTTCTTTAAAGCCTCTTGTCCAGCTATGTCACTATGATAATAACCATATATAATCTGTCTCACATCACAGATCTGGTTCATCCTCCTATGAGATGAGAGGGGATTAGGGATGCTCCAAACTGACTTTGGTACCAAAACTGCTGGTAACCAAACTCGTCAAAAGCTTTTGATAATGTGGGTGGCTGTGTATTATAGGTGTTTGGGTTTGACTGTTGTTTTTTCTTTTTGCTTGTTTTCACATTCCTTGACTCTTCTCAAGGAAATAGTTTGAAGTTGAATTGATGACTGATAACATACGAAGTGGTACGTTTTGTGTTTGGATTAGTGAAGTCCTTTCCTCTTGGAGAAAAGTAATAAAAAAAATACACACACAGTGAAACCATGGGTGTGATTTTTGTGTGCGTGCTTTTTCAGCGTTAACGAAGTGGAGATTTTATAGGGAGAGGGGGGAAAAAAAAAAAGCTCCTGTGCTCTAGGAGTGCATACGTAACTGATAGCCAAGCCTGAAAAGGCAGATTGTCAGCACTAGCAGGTATCTCTGACCAACAACCTTGTATTCTTTTGGCCATGATGATGCTAACATAACTAGCATTTAAATACTTTTACCACGTTTCATACCAGTTTGTTCAGCTAGCCTGTGCAGAGGCTAAGCTTATTGTTGGACGTGTTCTTGTATGCAATTACTGCGTTTCCAATACATCTTGCCTTGCTTTCAGAAAGGTCATTGGCTAATGTCTTCTTTCATATCAAGGGGGAAAGGAAAGTATTAAACACGTAGTACAAAACCCCTTAGGGGTTGCAAAGGCACACATTGGCCTTCCAGTCTTAGCGCAGCTCTGCAAGTCTGTGTAGTTCCTGCCAATGTAATGGTACTTTAGTAAAGTATCCTTTACTAAAGGATTAGTAAAGAGGCTTTGCTGTGCAGAGGGCCTGTTTTCTACCTTTCAGCTTTGTTTCCATCACCTTGCATGATGTCTTCTGTCTCCCTTACTGTTCTTTAAATGCCTCTGACAGAATTATGCAATGTACACAATTAACATGAACCTTGCTGTCAGTGGCTGCTACTTTCTCATTCCCTCAGTCACTTTCTCAGATTCCTTTTGCTGCACCAGTGGTGCCTCCCGGCAGGATGATGCAAGTTCTGAAGCGTTCCTCTTTCATGTGCCTTGGATTCTCACAAGGAAACAACCTCTGCCTCTTGCTGTTGGCTCCAAAACCAGGAGTATGGAGCTCAGCCTCTGACTGCTGGATCCTGGTGCGTCCCAACTAAAGATGGTAGCTGTTGATTTATTTTATTTCATCCTTTTGATCCAGGTTGTTTTTCAGCTTCTACCACCACCTCCTTGGACTCTGCAGATCTTTTCTTGACTCTTGATCTGGGCTTCTTTGCTGTGTGCCATTGGCTTTCAGTACTGAAAGCAGTAAGTGGAGGGAGACTGACAGACAGAGATCCATTTAGTAGTCTGCCCATTAATACGTGCTTCTTGGCCACTGCTCTAAATCCACCTCACTTCTTCTTGGGTTAGACAAAATGCTTGCAGTGCATGTCTTGCACGTTGCTTTGTTACCAGATGAATCCCAAGGCTGGAGTTGGCTACCACAGTACCACAATGTTACATGTTAGTGAAACCAAAATGACATTCATCTCCCTAATTGTAATGCTGAGTTGAAATGTCTGGTTTAGGCTCTTCTCCAACACTGCTCTGTCTTGCTTTTCAGGTTTCTCCTTCTCCTACAATGTCTGCCTTAAACCATTCTTGACTTGTTGTCATGTTTATAAATACTCTTAATCATTCTTTGTTCATACTTGCTTTTTGGGGCTGATGCTATTGCTCTAACCACGGGCATTTTGCAAATCAGCTGTATTTTAATTTATTCTTGTGCTGTGTCTGAACTGTCCAGTGAAGTGAAAGTAAAGACGAAATTACTGCATGAGACTTGTGCCATTATTTTTAATTGTTCTAGTAACCAAAAACTAAAAATTACTTCTGCCATAATACTTCAAAGCTCATACATACATGGACAACTTTGGTATGAAATCTGCATGCTAGGTTTTGTCTGTACTTATCATCAGTCTCCTTTGAAACTACTTCTTGATGTTCAGGTTCTTACAATGCCACCCAGCTTTATTTCATCTGTTCGTATTCAGCAGAATTTTGATTATATCAGAATTAGTTCTAGCTTTTAAGTAAAAAGGCTTTATTTATTCTTTATTACACCTTGCTCAGATAATTTCACCAAATGTTCAGCCAACACATTATTACTGTTAGTCAGAATGTAAATTAGAGGCTGACGCACTTGCCTCATCAGCTTACAAATTAAGCAGTTAATCAATTTTGGTGTGATATTCCCCCATGGGGCTTTGTGTTGCTGACTCACATATGCTCAATATCTTCTCCCTTCAACAACAAGCAGCGGTGTAAATGAAGCTTGCTCCCAGTTGAGTATTTGCTGGTCACGGCATCCCAAATCCGTCACTCAGTGTATCCTCCTGATAGACATTATTGCCTCATTGCTTCTCGTTACCTCTTTCCTGAGCACCGGTTGAATACCAAACAGACAATTACATATGCATACTTAAAAGCTAATAGTGAAGACAGTGGTACAGGATTATTCCTTACGTTACTGGAGGGATAAACCGAACGTGGAGCTTCTGCTTGCTCCTAAATATTTCATACAGTATTTGTATTAAAGAGCAGATATTTCTATGACTTCCGTAGTTCAACAAATTACGGTGATGTTTACGTAGGTTTTAAGAGAAGACTTTTACTGTTCAAATCATAATGTAACCTTGAGGAGGACAGCTTGCTATGTGAACAGAAACTTTAACTGTTTTTCACGTCAAAAGAAATCCCTGTTATGGCTTTGACTGTTTATTAAATTAAATATTGACAGCAATTAAAATAGGAGGAAAAAACCTTGATTTTTTTTCCTTAACCTTCCATATAGATTCTAGTCATTTCATTGTATTTTGGGGCAAGCACAAATATTTTATAGTGCAAAAACTTCCACGTACTTATTATAAACTAGTAAATAACTAGCTTTGGATTGTCCTTTACATACTTGTGTGACTCTTTTTCCACTTTTTTAATGGCAAATGCTTAATGTTCTTTGGCTTTGGACAAATTTTCATGAAACTGATACATTTATAATTTGACAGTAAGAGTGAAGCCTCATCCACGCTATATATCTAGCCATGAAATGCTCTGTTTGTAGGTTATTATTGTCAGTTTCCTTATTTAATCTTGAATTCTGTCAACGCAATCTCGAGTGTGGCATTGCCTGAGAAGGAGAGCCTGTTCTCCCTCTTCCTTCAGTGATAAAAGATCAGATTTCTTTGACTATGGCATTGCAGCCTGGTGCAAGCAATCTTATAAAAATGGGAGTCCAGCCAGGCTTCATCAAGCATGATATTACCCATAATTAAGGTCAGGGTGTGAGTTTGTGGTTTGGTTGGTTGTGTTTTGTTGTTTAAAATGCAAACTTTTTTTGTCGTTTCCTTGAGACCCCCTGTAGGCATCCTGCCAGTTCCTTAGTATCTGCATAATGTTATGGAAGTAAGGAAACCGTGGTGGTTCTGGTGATTTTTGAGGATGGGAATTAAGCCTGTGTATGGCTGGCTGAGGAATCTCTTTCCATCTTTATTCCCTGGCAATAGAGGAACCCTACAATATTTCACACAAAAAATACCCCTTTAGAGAAATAGGAGCAGAAATCCACAATTTTCAGTTTGCTCAGACAATATTTTTCAGTCCAAATCTTGCATCTGGAAGTAAAATGTTTATCTGCACTACTCCAGTGTGATCCTAGATAAAACACGAGGATAAAAATAAGCCAGGTCAGAAAATCACGGAGACAGCCTAGGGATCTTGTGAAACGTTCAGTGTAAAGATTGGAAATAGTTGCTTTGATATCCCCCCTCCTGCCCCACAGATGTGACCACAATAAGATTTTGAAACTGATTCTTTATTCGGAGTTGAAGAGACAGTGAGGTGGTAGCAGTATTGCTTTTGCTGGCTCATGAAGGTCAGCTTTAAATTGTCTTCAATTAAGCAGTAACGCTTGTGTGCATGTAAACACACACATTCTTTTTCTGGTATCCATAAGGTCTTTCTGAAGCAGTTCTGAATCAGAAAATGTGTGTGGAAAAGGTGGTTTTTTTTTTTTTTTTTTTTTTAAACTTACCTCTTGTTTGCAGTTTTGTAGATCTGAAAACTTCTTTCTTGTCAGTAGACAGATGTGGGGAGGGGATCGAAGAGAGGTTTCTCTACTGATGTGCGTGAAGTAAGAGCCTTTTTTTTCCCTGTTTGAAACTAAGAAGCATCAGATTGGAGATGTTCCTCCAAAATCTGAGGTTGGCCAAAGAGAAGCAAGGTGGAGAGAGGAGGAAATGCATGTAAAGATAAAGAAGAGTAAAGAAGCACAGAGGTATATTTTATTTCTCCGTAATCTAGAAGCTAATGCTTGGTTTTGCTCCGTATTGTTTTTCACCTCCAATTATCAGTGTGCACAGCTGTTATTTTCATAAAGTCTTGATGACTTTGTTAGGAGTTCAGCATGGCCAGACATGCAACTGTCCCTTTTACCAGAGTTAAAATAAAGCATGTCTTCCATTTAATTCATTTTTTCTTTTAATCTTACTGAACCGTACCATGAAGTTTGTATCTGGGGAAGATTGCATAAGTGACCCTTCCCAAAATCAAGACCTCTCAACTCGCAAAACACAGTAAGTGAAAGCCTACATACATAATCATTTACCTGATTATGCAATGGCATGCACTGTGTTGCAACATTACTTATGAAGTGTAAGTTATAGCAAGCTGAAAGTGTTACTCATGCCTTCTTGGGAAGACTGGTGTTGCAAGATGTTTGTCATGATCGACATTTTGTATGCTTTCTACATACAAAATCAAAAATATTGTTTCTTTCTTACAACATACTGGTAATGTTTTCCCTCTGACCGTGAAAATATGATGTTAAGTACAAGCAACAGAAGTAATGGAGACATTTGTTCTAATCTAGTTTGTTCATCTACCAAAAGCAATTAGCCTTTAATGTTTTGCTTGGGCTGCACTGTCCTCTCTTGCTGGGGTCCATGCAGCCAGTTTCCTGCCAGGTGAACCAAGGAAGAGACGCCTTCTGAACTCCTGCAAGCCAGCTTTCAATTTTAGGGCAGTAACAGCCTGGGAAAACTGCATGTGTCAACAGCTTTTCTGAAAGTCATGAGCTCTTAGTGTTTTACCTTCTCCAATCTCCACACTTGGAGACTTGGCCATCATCTGAACTTTCTGAACACAAACAGAAGGGATCGGGAGGTGGAGTTCACGTCTTCTATTGGTTATCACAGCCCAATGTACTCCTGCATTCCATGCATCTTTCCTTATTTGCTCAGAGATCAATATTTTTGCACAACCTTGTGATGACTTCTGTCACTTCAAACTCTCCAGTGTTGTGTTTTTACCAAAGCCAAGCATTGCTACAAGCTTTCATAGGGTATTTCGGAGTCTCAGCTCTCAAAATCTCTCTTGCTCTGGAAGTGTCCTTTCTTGACTGCAGAACATAGTAGAGGATATACTTCACTGAAAAGTAGATGTGTAACTCCAGTTCTGGTCAGAAGAGTCAGGAGAGAAACTCTGCTGGCTTGCCCTAGGTGCTTCACTTAGTCTGAGCTGACTTGCTCCTCGAGCTTCATTGACTTCCTCTCAAAATATATTTAGTCTTCACTTTCATGGCTTTGGGTGGGAACATTGCCCAGAATGAGGAGGTAAATGAATGTTCAGGGAACACTAATTATAAAAACTAGGCCACTTTTGACTGCAAGTTACTTCTCTATGCATGGAGTCTTTTCCGTGCTTTTTCAAACTGAGAAACAGTGGGACTCTTACTGGAATACTATGACTAGCTCTTTTCAGAGACAGAGCATGATGCTATGTGGATCTGACAATTTATGTGCTTACTACTGGGACAATTTGTTGCTGATAAACTTGCAATTGGTGGGTGTTATTTCCAGACAAGAAAACAAGATTTAAGTGAGAGTTTTGAGGGTTTTTAGTAAATGTAACAATCAAGACTGACTCATATATATATATATATATATATATATATATATATAAATATTATATATATTAATATATAAATTATATATATTAATATATATATATTAATATATAAATTATATATATTTATATATATATAAAAAATATATATATTAATCTGCTTTAAGGCCTCTCTTTGCAGTTCTACAGGTGAAATGTTACTATTCATACATAAAATGATATTCAAAATGTTGCATAATATTAATTGATTCTGCTTAGTAGTCACTTTTCCCATAGAGTTACACTGATTTATTTTGTTATACTGAACTGATCGTAGATATGCTTCTTTCATGTTTTACAGTGAATAATCCTATACCTTCCAACTTGAAGTCAGAAGCTAAAAAAGCAGCTAAAATATTACGAGAATTTACAGAAATAACTTCCAGAAATGGACCTGATAAAATCATACCTCGTGAGTAAAGAAACACGTTTTAATTCAAATAAAACCTCTAATTCTCACCTGTGTTGAAATCAATCTCTTTTTACCAATGCCCTCTGTTTTCACTGACCTTAACTTGGGAAGGAATGAAGAACTGGGCCATTAAAACTAATGTAAAAAAGATTTGGAAAGTAAAGGGGTTCAATTTGCTGGGTTCTAGACAGATATTGCTTATTGAGAAAAACGTTTTGCATGTTTATAGCCATAGGGTATCCACAGAGGAAGGCTTCTTTCTGGGGTGGAGTGTCAGGTGATCACCCTGTAAATGTCTGTTCATAAGGAGAACCTTGAACAGTAGCAGTAGTTTTTGAATATCTGTGTTTATCAGAATTACCTAGATGAAAAGAAGTTGCAGGAAAGAACAGGGTACATTTCTCCTTTGATACAGTTTAAGCACCATTATTTGTTGCTGTCCTCTTTATTTCTGCCATGGTTATTCTGTTTCTTCTAGTGTCTTCCTTCACCAGGTGTTGCTAGTTGTGGCTTTGAATTTATAACTACTATGTTCCAGGAGGCCTGTAATAAGCCTTGCAGGATGATGACATTGTATTTGACACAAACACTGTCTAATGATATAAGCTGATTAGGCTGCTGTGTATCACTGATTTAAATTCAGACCTCATTCCTCCAAAAATCTGTAGAGACACCGTTTGTCAACTATTCACTGCCTTGTTATCTTGACAAGTGTGTTCCCAGACAGTGTTCGTGGCAATAAGCGAGCTAATTCAGCGTGAGCTAACCAGGATAGCTGAAGCAGTTGTGGCAGTGCAGAGATCTGCACAGTGCTAGCTTAATGGTTGACTGAGGAGTGGAGGTGTCATCATTGTTAGTTCAGTTTTCTTGCAGTTTTTTTTGAGTTCTTGATTTTTCTATTTGACTGTTCTATGATCACAACTGTTAAAAGTAAATTTTCCTTTTTCCCATTCTTTGAATGTCACTTACAAGATTTCTAATAAATTATTTTCCTTTTTCAGCCCATGTAATAGCTAAAGCCAAAGGCCTTGCAGTTTTGTCTGTTATCAAAGCTGGATTTTTGGTGACTGCTCGAGGTGGAAGTGGAATTGTATTAGCTCGTCTTCCTAATGGCTGTAAGTCATTATTTTAATTCTCCCATTAAGTACAAATGGAAGAACTTTTTCTAACTTATTTATATTTATATATATATATATTTATTTTTTTTTCTTCATTATTTCTTTTTGTAACATAAAACAAGCTAGTAGTTGACATCATCTGGTTGGAAAGCTTTTTTTCAGAGTTCTATACCTGTTTTTGGCCAAATGTAAATGCTCTCAGTATCTTTGTATCAAAGTATGAAATGTAAAAGCATAATATAAAATTAATTTTAAAAATGAATTATGTCCAGTAATGGACAACTGTATGATAAATTTGTAACACAGAGACTTGTTTAAATGAGGATTTCTATTTCTTCCATTCCTACCAGTGGAATAAACCCTTGTGGTTGTGTGATTGCATTCTAGTATGTATGAATATAGTTTCAAGTGGAGAACTTGCTAGCGTTTTTGAACTGCAATAACCATATAAGTATTTCTTGTAATATGTAGTAAAATTTCTGTACTTTTTTCTTGACAGCTTGGTCTGCTCCTTCTGCAATAGGAATTGCTGGCCTTGGTGGTGGATTTGAAATTGGAATTGAGGTATTATTTTGCATTTGAAGTATTTATTAGTGTGTTTATTGTTGGTTTTCTTTTTTTTCTTTTTTTTTTCCAAGCAATTAAATGCATTGATAAAGATCTAAATGTTGGTGAGAGAGTGAAATCTAGTTTTCTGTGAAGGAGGGTGGGGGACGCAATTCTAAGATTGATTTATACAAGCCAAACAAAATATTTTTTTTTTTTGATCCTATCAATCTCATTGCATGAAGAAATTAAAAATAAATAAATAATACTAGCTTTTTCCTTATTTCCTTGATTTCTCACTTATAGAAGACTGAATTTTTTCCCTAATGGGGAAATTCAACTCAGCATTCCATTATAAGCCAAATGGAATTAATTAAAAGTATACTATATTTAAGTGTATCAAGTGCTTTGTTAAAGACCACAAGGACTCCATCTAGCAATAAATGCTGAAAGGAACTGAAGGTGATGTAAAACGGAGCCTAGCTAATGCCACCGTACTTCATGTGTTCCCTACTCAAGCTTGTGATTCTTGGTATCACCCTTCAGTTTGGGAGCACCAAAACTGATGGTGCCTCCTCTAAAGAAATGCTACAGAAAAAAAGTCAGTTTCCAGCCAGCAGAATCACTTAAAGGAGAGACTTTCAGTGTGTTCAGAGAAATCCTGTTGATCTGTGCCCTGGCTGCCCTCTGCCTCTTTGTACCTATTCTTCCTCACAGCTTCTTAAACATTTTTGCCATCTGTCCTCCTCTTTCTCACTCTGCCCTCTGGTCCCATCCTTCTATTTTCTTTCTATTTAGCCTCTGTTCACTGATTCCCAAATGAAATCAAATGTGACAGTATTCTGCCAGCAAGATCTCTTGCTATGGGCATTCTGCTCTTCAGAAGAATCCATGTAAAGCTGATCTGGACGGTGCACGCGAGCCCCCAGTATGCTTCATGCATCCCCAGTTACCCCTCTTCTGACAACTGGTCACCTGGTACTCACATAATGAGCAACTGTTCAATATTTTGTTAGATCCTCATTGTTCACTGCATGATCTTGGGTATTATTACTGTGTACTTTTTGAAGAACACTATGAATACAAAATTACTAATTTTTGTAAGGGTTTTTCTTTGGTTTTCATGACTGCAGGATCTGAATACATTACAAAACATTGAGTTTGATGAGCCCCAGGGTTTTTTGTACATTCTCATTTTATGACAATGAAACAGACTCTTTAGATGCTATGATAAATCAATGAAAGTTTTGCTTTAATCATCTCCATCTGGTCTTTTAGATAATATAACCATTTACTACTGATATTTACTAAAATAATTTAAATACACAAGCTATTTCCAAGAGGACATTTTTTCTGAGCAATCTCATTTGAAATTTTAGTCACCCAGCTTACAAAATAAGGTTTTCTTACTAGCATTATTATAACATGAATTTATTTTCTTCTTCTAGAGAAGAGATGCTATTCAGAAATACCTGAGTGGCTTAGGAGTCCAGACTCCAATTTCAGCACTGTTTTAGCAATTTAAGAACTTATACATTGTAGAAACTGGTTGAATCCTATTCCTGTAGGAGAGATCATAATTAACATAGTTGTATTTGTGCTTATGGATGGTTTTGAACATTAAGAAGGAAATCACAGTTTTCATAAGTCATAATATTTGCATAAGGTTTTTCCAAATGAAAAAATTCGGTACCTCAAATTAAACACCAATTTTAAAATTCGTGCTTTCCTTGAGGGTTTTATCACTGTGGATTCATTTAGCTTTAGCTGTGGATTCATTATCTGTATGGGTAAAAGGAGGTAGCAGCATCCTGAGTGACATTCTGTCTCCATCCCTGGATGATTCAGAAACTACTCATGTCAGATGTCTTTTGTTTGGGATGGGGTGGAGGTTATCAGGGGGCTAATAACATAGGCCTCTTGCACTGCGTAATACTCGCGGGCCAGAATTGTTTTGCAAATAATCTGGTATTTCCTCTTGTATTCCCTGCTGTCACTGTTTGGAATTTGGGGTAAGTTGAAAGTTTGTTCTGTACCTGACTTTCAGTCACATCCATCTGATGGAAGATCAGGCACAGTAGTCCTTGGGTACACAGGCCATCTGTTGAAAAAAGCAAGCTGCAAAGTATAATCTACTTTGCTGAACTCTGAAAAAAGCTGGCACTGCTGGAGTCCCGGGTTTAATGTTGAATTCACCCATATTTGTCGTGTTTTTTTTAGTGCATGTAGTATATTTACTGAGCTTTATCTTTCAAAAATACTTTCTCTCTCCAATGACGTGTTTCAATAGTTCTTGAAGAGGCTGTCTGTGCCTCATAAATTCAAGACTTATATATAAATCAATATTTGATTATTTTTTTATGTGTGTCTATAGTTATGTTTATAAAACTCCTGATTTTGTGTCAAGAAAATACAATTAAGTAAAAAAAACTAAGTGAAAGGATTTTTAGTTTCCAAAAACTAAAATGTAAATTTTAGTATCCATTCTTGCAGAAAAGTGATCAAATTGGTTATGAAAACTGTTTCAAAAGAAGCATTTGCAAGAATGGAAGTAATTATCTAATAGGATGGGAGATTCTAACTTGAATTAAGACTTTGATAAATTTGGAGCTAGTTTTTAATTTGGGGAAGGAAATGTCTGCAATGCTACCACCTGCTTTCCCACAAAAAAGAAGATTCTTCTCCCATGGAGTTCAAACTTCTTAAAAAGCATGGTACTTTTTTTGATGTTTTTGTAGGTTTCAGACTTAGTAATAATATTGAACCATGAGAGAGCAGTAGAAGCTTTTGCCAAGGGAGGGAACCTTACACTCGGAGGAAATCTTACTGTGGCAATTGGACCTCTGGGGAGGTGAGTAAAATCCCTTCGTAATATGGGTTAGCTTTAAATATGGAAAATATTTTTAAAGGCTGTATAAATATTTGCATGGCTTTCTCTGATATCTTAAAAAAACAAGCTGGGCAACCTGTATGTTGACTGGGTCATATTGTTTTGGTAGCATAATTATAGTGTTATGACTTTTTAGTTCCTTGTTTCTTTTTTTTTTTTTTTTTTTTTTTTTTTACCCTTTCTCAATAAAGGTATTTATTCACAGAAGGAACATGTTCTGAAACTTACTCTCATTTTTGCAAGATACTGCTTGGGTAGGCTCCTCAGTCATTCTAGTCAAAGTGAAGGAGATTGAAAAGGCCAAATGAATCTGGCAAATAACAGATGGTTACAGGAATGGTGCCACTTACAGGGGTTTGGCTACTTAGACCATGGGACTTGCTTGAGAAACCTGGTCTGCTGGGGGCTGATGGGGTCTGTCTGTCAGAGAAGGGGAAGAGCATTGGTGTCTCTCACCTATCAGTCATAGGCTCACCAAGCTGGAGAGTTGCTGGGGGAGGGGAATCTCAATCCATCCTGCTCCTCCCAGTTTGATGTCAGTATCGGTGATAGATGCACAAAGCCTGGAGAAGGGTCATGGGTTAGCTGGAGAGTGCCTGAAGATCAGCACAAAGGAACTCCAGCCATTGAGGCAGCTTCATCAGGGGCCCAACTCAAATGTCTCTATTCTAATGCACGTAGCATGAGGAATAAACCAGACAAGTTGTAGGCACCCCTGCAGGGCTATGACCTTACTGGCGTTACAGAGATATGGTGGGATGGCTCCTATGACTGGAGTGTTGGAATAGAAGGATACAGGCTCTTTAGGAAGGACAGGCAGGGGAGATGAGGAGGGGATGTTGCCCTCTATATCGATGAACAGCTGGAGTGCACAGAGCTCTGCCTGGGGTTGGATGAGGAATTGATAGAGATCATATGGGTCAAGATTACTGGGAGGACAGGTGGCACTATAGTGGGATTCTACAAGCCACTTGGCCAGGAAGACCAAGAAGGTGAGGCCCTCTGTAGACAGATAGAAGCATCTTTACGTTCACAAGCCCTGGTCCTCATGGGATACTTCAACCACTCTGATATCTGTTAGAGGGACAGCACGGCAGGGCATAGGCAATCCAGGGGGTTCTTGGAATGCATTGATGATAACGCACCTCTCCAAGTGATAGAGGAGCCAATAAGGAGAGGTCTTATGGTGGACCTCATTCTCACTAACAAGGAGGGACTGATGGGGAATGTAAAGCTCAAGGGCAGCCTTCCACTGCAGTGACCATGAAATGGTGCAGTTTAGGATCCTGAAGGCAGCAAGGAGGGAGCACAGCAAGCTTGCTTTGGCCTCTTCAGGAACCTGCTCGGTAGAGTTCCATGGGACAACACCATGGAGGGAAGAGGGGCACAAGTAACCTGGTTTATATTCAGGGATCACCTCCTCCAAATGCAGGAGAAATGCATCCCAACAAAGAGGAAGTCAGGTGAAAACACCAGGAGATCTGCATGGATGAACAAGGAGATGCTGGCCAAACTCAAGCAGAAAAATAGAGGCCTATAGAGGGGGTAAGTGAGGACAGATAATCTCTCTGTGTTCTTCACAGGCTATCTGAGCAGCCAAGGATCAGGCTAGGAAAGCAAAGCCCTTTTAGAATTAAATTTGGCCAAGGGACTTCAAGGGCTGCAAGAAAGGCTTTTGTAGGTACATCAGAGATAAAAAGAAGAACAGGGAAAATTGTGGGCCCTCTCAAAAAAGAAACAGAAGACCTGGTCACCCAACTGTCACAACAACTTCTCAAATATGATGAAATTCCCACTGACTGGAAGAGGGGAGACATAACCCCCATTTTTAACGGGGGGGGGGGGGGGGGGGGGTGCGGAAAAAGACCGAAGGACAACTACAGGCCAGTCAGTCTCACTTCTGTGCCTGGCAAGATCACAGAGCAGATCCTCCTGGAAACCATGCTAAGGCATGTGGAAAATGAGGAGGTGATTAATGACAGCCAACATGGCTTCAGTAAGGGCAGATCTTGCCTGACAAATCTGGTGGCCTTCTATGATGGCATCACAACATTGGTGGATAGAGAAGGAGCAACTGACATCATCTAACGGGACTTGTGCAAAGCATTTGATATTCCTACGTGATATCCTCTAATTTGGTGAGACACAGATTTGAAGGATGGACAAGTTGATGAATGAGTTGGCCAGATGATTGCACTCAGAGTTGCAGTCAACAGCTCAATGTCCAAGTGGAAATAAGTAATGAGTGGTGTTCCTCAGGAGTCAGTATTGGGACCAGCCCTGTTTAACATCTTTGTCAGCAAAATGGACAGTGGGATTGAGTGCACCCTCAGCAAGTTTGCTATTAACGCTGAGCTGTGTGGTGTGGTCAACGTGTCAGAGGGAAGGGATGCCATCCATCTTGTGCCTACCTGATGAGGTTCAACAAGGCCAAGTGCAAGGTCCTGCACCTGTGTTGAGGCAATCCCAAGCACAAATACAGGCTGGGCAGAGAATGGATTGAGAACAGCTCTGAGGTAAAGGGCTTAGGGGTGTTGGTTGGTGTGAAGAGCTAAACATGAGTCAGCAATGTGTGCTTGCAGCCCAGAAAGCCAACCCAGGCTGTATCAAAAGCAGCATGGTCAGTAGGTCAAGGGGGGTGATTCTCCCCTTGTACTCTGCTCTCATGAGACCCCACCTGGAGTATGGCATTCAGTTCTGGGGACCCCAGCACCAGAAAGACATAGGCCTATTAGAGGGAGCCCAGAGGAGGGCCATGAGGAGGATCAGAGAGCTGGAGCACCTCTCCTATGAAGACAGGCTAGGATTGTCTAGCCTGGAGAAGACTCAATGGAAACCTTATAGCTGCCTTCCAGTACCTAGAGGGGGCCTACAGGAAAGCTGTGGAGGGACTCTTTGTCAAGGAGTGAAGTGACAGAGGAGTAAAAGTCTTTAAACTAAAAGGGGAGATTTAGATTAGATGGTAGGAGGAAATTCTTCACTCAGAGGGTGGTGAGGCAGTGGCACAGGCTGCCCAGAGAAGCTGTGGATGCCCCATCCCTGGATGTGTTCCAAGGCCAGGCTGGATGGGGTTTGAGCAACCTGGTCTAGTGGGATGTGTCCCTACCCATGGCAGGGGTTTGGAATTAGATGAACTTTAAGGTCCCTTCCAACCTGAACCATTGTCTATGATTCTAGGCTCAATAAAGAGCACAAGTACTACAGTGCCTGAGTGAACTGTTATTTTCATTGACCTGTGGGCTTTGCTACTGCAGATCTGCCTGGCAGTAAGTTTAAAAAAAAAAGGACTACACCAAGCAATTACTTTTAAAGCTTAAGTGATTAAGCCAGCTTACTTTGAAGGATGAGATGATATAATCACAGAATAATTTAATTTGGAAGGGACCTTAGGAGATCTCTAGTACAACTTCCTGCTCAAAGCAAGGTTTGTTATGGCTTCAGATCAGGTTGCTCGTGCCTTTATTTCAATTGGGTCTTGAAAACCTCTGCTTAGCCTCTCTGGGAAACATACTCCACTGCTCAGCTATTCTAATGGTGAAAAGTTGTGCCTTACAGACAGTCAAAATATTTATTTTTTTCAATGTGCCTATTGTCTTGTCTTTCCACCATGCACCACTTGAAGAACTTGACATCATATTCTTCATTGCCTCCTCATAGATAATTGAAAGCTGCTGATAGGTCCCCCCACCTAAGACTTCTCCAGTCTAGTCAAGCCCAGTTGCCTCAGTTTCTTCTCTTGGAGCATGTATCTTTTCTCGCGTCTGTTTTTATGATGAAGATTTTGCTGATATTTTGTCATATTTTTTCTGACAAAATAGGGTAAGATGCTACCTATTCCACTGATGAGACAGATATATGGATCAGTGGAAGGCAGTGCATGACATTAGTGTTGCAAGGTGTTCAGCATGCTGTCCTGCAGCATCCTTGTGTCTATGTTGGGACATTGTGGTTTAGGTGTACAGGCAGAACTGATTCACAAATAGGTGAAAAACTGGATCGTCAGGCTTGAAGAGCAGTGGCAAATGATTAACATGATATCCAGAGGCCAGGTTCTCGTGGAAGTCCTCAAGAGGCTATTCTGGGACCTTTCCTGCTTGATAATCTTCATCAGTGACCTGAAGGAACAGCTGTAAAATAGCCTTTTCAAGTTTATATATTACACTTCGTAATCTTATCTTTCTGTTGAGGTCTGATAAAGCCTTACTTGATATATTTTGTGCTGGTTTGGGCACCATAAAATCAAGAAGATTGGGATATATTGAGTAGTGTTACATGTTGCAACAAATGTAATCACAGCTTTTTAAACACTGTCTATGAAGAATGACTAAAGAGCTGATTAAAGACGAGACTGAGAGGTGTTAATGTCCTTAAATGTATAAATGGCCACAAGAAAAAGAAAAGGAACAATGCAGTCCCCTTTCCCCATGACAGACAAGACCAAAATCAGAGAGATTATTGCTGCAAAAAGGGCTTCTTTAAGGCCAAGAAAAAAAAAATAAGGAAGTAGCAAATTTGTCCATTGAAAATGTGGAATCTGTGTTATTGGAAGACAATTTGAAACAAGCAACCAATATGAACTTTGTATCTATGTTATTGTGCTGGCGTGGTAAATTTTAATAATTTTATGAAATTCTTGTGTTAAGGTTAGTAATTTTTCAGACTTGTGAATGCAAGAGGAGGTCTACCATAGAGTATTCTCATGAGGCAACATTATTCTGTGCTTTGGAGGAAACCTTATCGCCCATGTTAATTACTTTGTGCTGGGTTCTGTCCGAAATGAAAACTGAAAGTGGATTTTACCTCTGACCCAGTTGAGCATATTCAGCAGAGAATGTGAGAACAGAGAAAAGTGAAGCCCTTGCAGGCTTTTGGTGGGATTAAGATAAAAAGGCTATGGCTGCTCATGTTGTGACGCCATACTGAAGACTATCAAGCTTTTTTGTTTTTCCTTCTAGAAACTTAGAAGGGGATGTTTCACTGAGAAGCTCTGCTGCTGTCTATACATACTGCAAATCTCGAGGACTATTTGCAGGTGTATCTCTGGAAGGAAGCTGTTTAATTGAAAGGAAAGAAACCAATCGCAAGTAAGTTTTCTTTGAAGTTAGAGGATTCAGTGAAGGAACAGTGACATAATGAACTGGGATGCATTCAGTTTGTTCTCACAACTAATTTTCTTTTTCCATTCCATGCTTATTTTAGTGTTTCTGAAGAGGTAAGGGTGTCTTCAGTTTACCCAACAGGTATTAAAAAGATAGTGAATGTTTAAAGAGACTTTAGGTTCAAAAAGGTAGTTATAGAGATATTTACTGTATATTGAGAAATATTTCAAGTCATTTGAAAAAAAAAACAAAAAAAAAAACAACACACAACTGTTTTAGACTGTCACTGAATTTGAGAAAACAGCTTGTGAAATGCTGCAGATTTCCTTTGTATAGCCTATTACATTTAAACTACTTAAGGCACCTCCAAATGGGTGGAAATATTCAAAATGGTTTTACTGTGCTGCAGATCCTAAAATATCAACCAAATAATTCCAAGAACTAAAATACAGTAACTGTGAGATGCCTGCTGTATTGTAAATCTGTTTATGAAAACTTTGGTTTTGCTAATACCAGCAAAGACTATTACTAATTTTAATGACAGCATGTCAGTTCATAAAATTGCAGTGCCGATGCATTATTAAACAATTTTACTGCATCATTAAGGAATCTGTTAAAACATTTTTTAGAAGTGTTATGTATTTCTTCAGTTTGCTGCATGATTGGCTTTTAAATGGTTTCCTTGATACATGCTACGTGACCAGGAATGAAATATTACCAGTGAAGAACATTTTGAAATAAGGTGGTAGGCAATCAAGTTTGCAGTAGCTATTTATCATTCAGAATGTATTGCTAAGCTAGTGATGTCACTTCTAAATAGGAGAACTCTATTAAGAATAGGAGAGAAGGGGAAATGCATAAGGTGGGCTTATCTAGACACTAAAATATAGTAGTGATCAAAAAACTGTAATCTTTTCTCTCTTTTTTTTTTTTATCAGGTTTTATGGGCAGGATATACGTGCTAGTGCTATCCTGTTGGGTGATGTTCCTTCTCCTGCTCAAGCAGAAGATCTTTATGAGATTCTAGCATCCTTCACTGAAGAGTACAAGAATGAAGAGCAAAAAAATAATCCAGGAAAAACTGTAACGGTACAAGGAAGGGTTTGTGCATTTCTTTCTCACAGGCTTTTTTCTCTTCTTAAACTGTTTATAATCAGTGGTAGTGGTAATGTTGGTGTTCTTGTGGCATTCTTAAGATCTCTATTGGATGCTTACAAATGTAACACATAGCAGATACTTCATAAAATCATCACAGAATGGTTTGGGTTGGAAAGGGTCTTAAAGATCATGTAGTTCCAACCCCCTCCTCCCCCCCCCACCATGGACAGGGACACCTTCCTGTGTGTAACGCCCACTGAAGTACACTCTGCAGTATTCCCCTGCTAGGCTGTTCTAGAGAAGTATGTTGCTGGTTTGGCTTTACATCATCTAGAAAAATCCTTGTTTTCAGAACAATGTATAATCAAATTTGAGGTGATGATTAGCAAAGTTTTTTCAACCTATTTCTAATCAAGTTAAATAATGAGCATACCAGGTTTGATTTGGTACTCTTCTAATTTTTCTACTTTTTCTGGCTTCTATTTAATGACATTTAAAATAATATAATTCTCAATATTATGGAGGATGATTTTTTTGATTGATGTTATGGATGGGCAATCATTTAGTTTTGTCTTTGTTAAACCCATCATGAATTACTCTATAGTCATGTGTATGTCACTAGTTCTGTAGTGTACTTCTTGAGTTCATACATTTTCAGTGTAACTTGACATACCTCTAGAGTATGAAGTTAAAATCTACTTCCAGGTCTGATGCAAGTTATTTTAAAAATGTATACGTTTTAGGTATATGACCCACCTGCTAGACCAACATCAGGACCAGAACCACATAAACCTGCTGTTGGGCCAACACCACCAGGTTAGAAAACATTTTGATAATGATTAATTAATCTCTTTATAAGTGTAGAGCATTAAGGCTAATGAAAATTTTGCAATTACTGTAGTAGTAGCTGTCTGTAGGAGAACATTTTTTTTTATATATTCTCCCTTGAGCTAATACTGAGAGCATGTTGAGATAGTGCCATGAGCAATAAATGGTAAAGCATTTTTGTTTGTTTTATATTAACAAATATTTTCTCTGACAGATCTATAAAACTACTGAAGGTTTAGTTACACAAGTAATTATTCAACTAAAGCATACATGTTTACTGGATATATAGAAGCCCCTTAGTACAATGACATTTCTTAGTAAAAAGTCATAGTTCTACTAGAAACTACTAATTCTACTTCTAGAAACTTCTGGTTTTCAGAAACTTAGTTTTCTGTTAGGCTGTTGTTTCTTTGAACAGTTCTTACAGCTGAGTAGAAGAGACAATTTTTGACTCTAATAATTCACCTGCCAAAATACTCACATGGAATGTAAGGCAGTATGCAGCTTCTGTTGTTAACTTGGTTTATTTCTATGGGCAAGGATAGAAGGCAAGACCCTTATTTCTTTCTCCTGTGCTGCTCCTTAGATAACTGCAGTCATTTTGGAACTATTGAACACATTAGAAAAACAGCGTATGAAATATAACAACAAAAGTTGGTATATCATATAACTTGCTACTTAATTTTCTTTCAGCTGAAAAGAGCTCAAACAGGCTTTATCCTGAACTTCCAACTAATTATGCCTCTGCGGGTAAGTACTGAACTTACACATGTTTTATTAATACAATGTGAATCTGAGAAGTCCTAAAAGTACTTCGGAAGACATCTTCCAACGTCTGCACATTCCTTTATTATCCATGTGTTAAAATGAGATTTGGTTGTATATGCTTTCCTGAAAATATTTCATAAATATGCATCTTATTCCTTGGCTTTACGTTCCAACAAAAGATGACTCTTATTTTCTTTTTTCTGAGCAACGAAAGGTTTTTTTTGTTTTTTTTTTTTTTTTTTTTTTTTGCTTTATTCAATGAGCTTGAAAAATACAACCAAATTAGCAAAACTGTTTTACATTGCCATCCAATTGAAGTGAAAAAGTAAGATGATATAACAAGCTTGTGTCCAGACCCTTATGCAAGGCATTATAATTCCTGCTTTAATTAAGAATTACTTCCACAGATCATATCTGATGATGCTGGAATAAACAGATTTCCATTGTGGTTATACTCCTCAAGTTTTTTAAGATACCTCTGCATTGTACCAAAAAGGTACTACTTGTTTGGTATTTTATTCTGACTCAGTTAAGCTTAAAGCAGTTTCAGCTCTAATAGTGAATCTTACTTGTAGTATTTGCAATGTAACTCTTGAGCTGTGGAGCCCATCATCTGGAAACGTGTGATCTGTTAGCTACATTTCCTAGGTGTAGGTGGGTATAATGGCCAGTGCAGGGGTAAGTTTTGATACTGGGCAACAAACTTGTCTGGGTTGTAAATAGTAAAGGAGATGAGTTTTTCCAGTTTTGGGGTGTGGGTGGAGGAGGGCTAAGGTTGACATTATGGTCAGAGGTTTTAGTTTTCCAGCAGTTACAAAAATCACAGAAAGGTTGAAGCATTCATCCATCTCATTAAATGAACGAAGAGCTAGACTTGCAGATGAAACATTTTTAATTATATTTTATGTAGACCTGAGTTATCTAGGTAGGTAATGTAATATAATCTTTTTCAAATGCAAGAAGAATGTTACATGAAAAACATGTTTTTCTAAACTGATAATGCGATGCTTGACTCAGATGCAAGTAGTGTTTTCATGTAACCGAATAACCCTTTAACTTAATGCACTTAGCTGGAAAACGAGGTTCAGAAATGCTCTAAATTTTTTTCAGATATTTAGAAATATCACAATTTTATTTAAAGAATAATAATTTGAAAAGACTTTTTGCAATTCTGGAACAAAAATAAATAAATAATAATAAAGAAAGAAAGAAAGAAAAACAACTGGCCTGTATTGTGATTCAGTGAAGTTTGAAGTTTTGCATCTGATAGGTAATGTGTTCCCTTTCAGGAGCATTTATGAACAAGAGTGGGTCTAGGGCTACAATATTACAAGACAAAATGGTATTTCTAAACTTAAGTGCTTCTCCTTGTAACAATATACATTTTTATTTTTATTTTTTTTTGTAATTAGGAAAAAGTAATGGTGTGGTTTACAGCTTTTAAGAAGTCATAGGACTTGCTTTAAAAAAATCTTGAGAACTTCTGCTTGTATTTTCTAAGTGATTGAGGTTTGGTTTTTGTGGTGGTGGTTTTTTGTTTGTTTTCAGATTTCTCTTGGATGCATTGGCTTTCTTAGCTTTCATAAGTACTAGAATCAAATATTATAAAATTAATTTTATCTTCAGGAAAATGTGTGCCCTCTTTGGATTTTTTGAACTGAATGAATTATCTATCTGCAGATACTGACTCCTTAACACTATTGTGTATAAAATCATCACTCTCAAACTTGATTACAGTAAAAATTTGAGGAAATCAGAACATGAATTGTAACTAGCTTTCTTCAGCAGAAACTTTTCATTTTGAAAATATTACCAGATTGTTAGTGCACCATTAGGCATATGTTTGTATTCCTGTATACTGAAAGAAGTGTTATATCAAGCTTTCTGATGAAGTGGAGGCAGACAAGAAATTTTTCATAATGTTTTAGAAGCTAAAAAAAAAAAATCTTCAGTGATAGTTGGAGTGATTTTTTTTAACATCATAAAAAATTCATACCTTCACATATTAATTTATCTGCAGCTTTTCAGATACTTTGTTCCCTCTTGTTCCCTTTGAGACACTTGTTCTGTAATCAAATCACCTCTTGATCTTCCTAGGTCTTTCTTTTGATTTCTAAACAGACTGATGAGCTCTTTCTCCTAAGTATTTTTTTTTTCCTCTCAAATTTTAAATAGTGCTACAAGTAGCAAATTTAGAGATGTGAGCTCACAGACATCACTATGGTTTTTGGAAGCCCAAATCCTATTGAATTTAGACAAAACTTTACTCCTAGTAATTGATTTATTATTTAAACCTTCTTATGTATTGCTAATCCACATTAATACAGTTGAGCCAATATCAAGCCTTTCTGAGTAAGTGGTGCCATGAAGTTCTGGCAAACTCAGTTTGTGTTTACTAAATCACTGAGATGCTGCTTTTCATGGTTACAGTTCTCCAAGAATCAGGTCTGATGCAATTCTCTATAATTTTAGAGATGATCTCAATAATCTCAATTGTCTTTCAAAAATCTCTGAATGAAAGCTGGTTGAATAAATTTATGAAAATTTGCTTGCTGTGAGAATTCTAAGAAAGACTTTATGCCTCCTTAAGCATATTTTATCAAGAAAATTTTAGGGTTTGTATATTTCCTTGTTTTGTTTGTATGTTATGGGGTTGTCTGTTACCAGTTACAGACTTGGTAATTAAGCCAACAAAATTACATGGACTAAGAGTCCAAGAGATGTAAAGCTTAAACTGCTTTGCAGCTCTCTGAGTATGATATCATCATTTTTACTTGTGACCACCTCCTGTTTCATTTATTATGCTTGTGTTCTGCAGTTCTGTTTCCATCTGACTTATGATCTTGGCGTTTTTGTACTTTTACCTAGTAGGGTGATACTGATCAAATTCAGGGAAAAGATGAAATCTATAGTGGCACTGTGACACCATTCTAGATTTCTCTGCACTAGTACCTCAAACTACATGTACTGCTGAGCTTGGTTAACATAGTGTAGTGAAACAATGAAGCTTTTAGTTAGAGCTTCTGAAAGAGGGCATCACTGTGAATGTGTTTGCAACTTCACAATAGGCTTGCTTTACGAAGTGTGTATTGAAGCATTCATTGTTTTTTTGTTTGTTTGTTTTTCTACAAGCTTCTCTTAGATTTAACAAAACTAGTATTAGCTTAGAACAACTCAAATTTAACTGGAAATCTGGCATATAGCTATTTATATCAGCTACGCAGTTCCACATTTAGAAATCCACTGATTAAGTAAATAACATCTGACAACTGCACTACAAAAG
This sequence comes from Netta rufina, assembly GCF_964035555.1. Taxonomy (NCBI): domain Eukaryota; kingdom Metazoa; phylum Chordata; class Aves; order Anseriformes; family Anatidae; genus Netta; species Netta rufina. The sequence goes on along the minus strand of NC_140125.1, from coordinate 100,796,408 downwards.
AAATGCAAGTGGGCCTAAATCCTCTCTTGATGAGGCACCTTTGTGGTTTTTTGCTTTTTTTTTTTTTTTGATCTGAAAATGAAATCATCCATGGAAACATGACTTATTTCTGTCACTGAGACTGGCTTATATTTTAGAAACGTTTGCCCTGAGTCGTTTTCATATGTATTAGCTTGTACACTTTAAATCTATTCAATAATGGGAGTATGAGAGCTTTGAGATAAACAGAATAATATATTCCACCTGATGAAGTGCTAATAAAGGAAGTAATTCTTTCAGTCAAACTTCCCATATTTTTCCATGATCTCTGTGATGTTACAATTCTAGCTTCTTGTTAGGTAAGAAAGTTAACTGGTTAATGAAGTTGTTTTCACATTGTCTCTTCATGTTAATGTGGAGTAGACTTGAATGAAAGATAATGATTTAAAAAAAAAAAAAGTGGGTAAAATAAAGTAATACGCTTGGATAAAATTGGATTATGTCCATATTCCTTCGGGCACTGTGGATGTGTGCTGTGTAGTTGGAAGTGGGGAAGAAAAAGCTTTTCATTTTTCAGTACATGGATTCCTCCTTTTCCAAAAAAGGCAGAAATTTGCTGTTGAATCAAGTAGAACTATTTCACATTGGAAGCAAGAACCCTCATCGGGCTGTGTAATCTCTTCCTTCTATTTTATATGAAGAGGAACACTAATAGATTGCTGACCCTAAAATGAATAGGAAGGTTAGACTAATGCGTATTTGTTTTTGAAAAAAATAAAAGTTATGGAGTGTGATATATGAAGTCTAAGTTTTTTCATGTTTACTAAGTTAGTTGATAGACAATGTCATGAATGCTTAACCCCCTGTAAAGTACCTAAAGTAACTTTTCTTTTCTTTTGATCTTTTGAGTTTTAGCTGAGTTTGGTCTATTTTTGTGGGTTTTGTTTTGTTTCTCTCTTTTTTTTTTTTCTTTTCTTTTTTTTTTTTTTTTTAATAACAAGGCTTCTGACATGTTTGTATTTAGTTACTGGAATAATAAAACATCCATCTGGTGGTCCCCACGGTATTAACTTTCTTGCTATTATGAGCTCTTTCTTAATACTAACCAAACCCAGGAAATCCCAGGAAATTATTTTTGAGACTATTTTTATCTCTGAATCACTTTTCTAGGATCATACTATTACTCTTGTGAATGTTATAAATCAGATAATCAAGCTGCCTATGGCTTATGTTGTGGCAAGCTGAGAGGAAAACATAGCATGCAGGAATTCTTCTGGTCATACTGAAATAACTTGCTGCGTATAATCAGCTAACTCAAAATACAACAAAGCATGAGGCATGAGAAATTGAGGTCAAATGTGTTAGGATGATATTGGGGTCTTCCTGGTATGTGCATGTGTTGGTGGAGAAGTGTCATGCTAAATATGACCTAAGTGAAGTGCAGTGTTTTTTTTTGTTGTTGTTGTTTTCTTGGATTTTTTTAATGGCTTGGAATAAAAATTAGGAAGTTAGAGCCAATTTGTAGGAAAATGATAGTGTGGTATATGCTTCTTTTTAAGCAGCATAAAGATAATTCTTATTCACAGTAGTTAAAATTTGAAGTTGTTCATGTGAACATGCATGTTAGTGTCAGCTAAAGCCTTTGTCTGAGGCCCTTTTAAAGCCCACAGCTTGATGTTTTAGCATATTTATGAAATATATGCTTAAAAATTTATTTCAGAGCATTAAATAGTATTTTTGTTCTGCTGTAGTAGTAGGACAAAGACAAATTCAGATTGCTTTCCTATCTATTTATCTATTAAAAAAAAAAAGCCACTGGGATTATGGGAATTTCTGCTCCATTAATACTAATGGAAGCCAAGCAGGACTTAAGTACCTGTAGGAAGTGATAGGTATGCAAGATTTCTATCCAGACTGTAGGATATTGCACAGTGTTTGATTGACTTGTGATAAAGGCTGATACTCATCTAAGAGATGCAAATCATTTTATAGTTGTTCTTGGGTGGATAGGATGAAGCTTTTAATCTATCTTGATAGCAAGAACTAGAAATTTTTTCTACGTCTGAAGACTGCATTTTTGAGAACATCCTGTCTACCACACAGTTCCCATCTGATGGGAGGCCAGTAAGACATGGGAGGAAATGCTACATACTATTTCCTGGAAGGATACTGAACATCAAATTCACACTAGTGTTAAAGGAAGGCTCTGGTAATAAATACTGGGAATAATTTCTTTGGGAATTAATTAGGATTTCCTGTGATTCAAAAAAGCACTTCATACTTTTCCACAAGCAGCAAAATGAATAGGGCAAGAATAGTATTTCCCCCAAAAGTGATGTTCACTATCCTAGAAGGACCATCCAAGGGACCTGGGGTCTTGCATCTACCTTTGCTGTGCTATTTCAGCATTGCATCATGTTGATCAGTCAGATTGAACAAAGAAGGTGTTTTGGGAAAAATACTCAGTTCCTGAAAAGGAAACAGAAGGCCTTGCAAAATTAAATCAAACACCAATATAGACTAACTTAGAATGGCAAATAACTGTTCTATGAATGATTTAAAAAAATACTTCTCACTTTTACAAAAAAGAGATAATTTCAAGAAGCTTCTTACCTGAATGGTAGTAGAATAACATAATAGTAATGAGAACATACTTGTTGGGTCAAGAATAAGCCCTAGCATAGATTTCAGCAGCTCCTAAACCCGTTGACCCAACTAAACTGAAGAAGGGGTTTCTGAACGTTGTAGATATCTGCATATTGTTGTTATGAAAGTGGTAGACTTCACATTAAAATAGTTAGATATTCACTGGCTTTCTCTACGGAAAGCAGTTTGTGAATCTTTCTTTACTAATGACTTGAAATCTTTTTGTGCTTTTCGTCTAAATTTATTTGTGGAAAGATTAAATCAGTTTTGTCCCATTCTTTCCTGCTCTTTAGCTAAAGTATCTTTTCTGTTTTATTCTTTTGCTAATAGATTCTTTCATCTCAGATTCTCAGATTCTTTCATCTGAGTTTTATTCTTTAAAGCTATTTATTTTTCTCCCTTGGAAACAAGCTTTCTATCCTTCGTCATCGTGTTCCTCATCCAGTTTTGAACATTGGTGATGGGAATTGTCAACAGGACTTCAAACAATGCCTTGTACAATAATATTATTTTCTATGTTTCCATATAAGATCTCTTTTTCTCATTAACTTTTTTTCTAAACAGTCCAGAGAAGTTTTTGTCTATGCCAGGCTGGAAAAAAAATAAAAATTAATTGGTCAATATTTACAAAATGTTAGCGTAGATTCTGTGTGGAAATTACCTAGAATGAGATTGGGCTTGCTGTTGGTTTTGTTTGTTTTCAAGCTGTAAATTGTTTTTCAGAGTAAGGTAAAAGCTAAACTTGCTATTAGGTAAACCAGTGCATGTTTCAGTAACACAGTAGCAGAACTTCTGAATCTGACAGTAGAGATTTAAGAACCAAAATAAAGAGACATTGTACTCAGGTTGAGATGTTAACTCAGCATGTGTAGTGGAAATGTGGAACATCTTGTAAACATGATAAAAGATCTGAAAATCATTCCTAAACAGTCAAGCTGACCTGAATAAAACATTGTTCAGTTCTCTTTACTGTACTGTATTTTTCAGAATATGAATGCTATGCTTTGCATTGCATCTCATATTTTCCAGCCTGACTTCATCCAAACCTTTATTTGCATTAATGTTATCTTGAGCATAATAAAACCCTTGACATTGATACAGTTTATTTGACCATTTCAGTTTGAATGAAAATTTAAATGTTTCTTGAAAAGGCAGAAAAAAAATCTTAAAAGTAATCAGCAAAAGTACTGTTATGGAATTGACTCTTACAAGCAGGAGGTGTTTTTTTATATCCTAAATATCAAATACATCCACAGATGCTTGACAAAAAAGGCACTCTTTAATGCAAAAGCTGAGTGTGCTGAAACAAAGATAGAAAGCGTTCCATCAGCAGATGAAGATGATGAGCCAGCATGTTCCTCATGGAACTCAAAACTCAAAAACAGTGAAATGTGTTCCTATTGAATGAGCTTAATTTGCACAGTAACTTAAAATTTAAATATAGTCAGGTCTGCTTCAACTACCAATAAAACCATTGGTTTTGTCTGAGGTGTGATGCAAGCTGTTGGCATGAAAGCTTCTTTAAAGTGGTCTGTTTCCAGCATATGTGGAAAAATTCAAAAATACTTGAGCCTCATTCTGTTTTGTGTGTGTGTGAAATGTATAAATACATTTTTATATATGTACATATACACATAAAGACATGTGTAATCTCCATTTATTTTTTTCATCTGTTGCTGAACTTCCATCTGTTCAGTCTCTGTAGCATCTCTGTGTATAGTACACCTTGCAGGCTACATCTGTGCCTAGCATTGCTTTGTGCTCTCTTTAACATCTAATATTAAACCTGGATGAATTTTTCCAGTCACCATTTTCTTTGTTAATGTAGAACATGGGTTATTCCCAAAATCAACCTGAAAGCTTTGTAACCAGAAAGAGCACTGAAAACCTGGATGAAGTACCTACTTGAACTACTATGCAGTATCTAATTCTGCAAGTAATTCAGAAAATAGGGTTTGCTCAGACAAGTCCCATGAAAGTAGGAGAGGGCTCAACACTTGGTTTTACTTGCTTTTCCAAGACTGGGGTGTGCATTTAGTACTGAGACTTACTAGAGAGTGTAATTCCTGGAATGATACACAACTTTCTTGATATTATCCAAGCTACCTTGAAAAAATTTCATGAAATTGCATTAAATATACACTTAAATATACAGCTGCTCTTAAAACAAAAAATCCCCACCTTCTCTAGCCAACCTGTTCCAGTGCCTTACTACCCTCTGTGTGAAGAATTTCCTCTGAGCATATAACCTACATTTCCTACATATTTCCTAATATTTAAACCATTCCCTTTGTCCTCCTGACACTGTCTGCCCATGTAAAAAAAAAAAAAAAAAAAAAAAAAATCATCCTCCATCTCTTTTTGTAAGCCCCCTTTAGGTACTGAAAGTCTGCAATGAGGTCGTCCCAGAGCCTTCTCTTCTCCAGGCTGAACACTCCCAGCCTGCTCTAACAGGTCCACGTCCTTCTTGTGTTGGGGGCCCAGACCTGCATACCCAAAGTGAGGGCCTCACGAGGGCAGAGTTAGAGGGAGACAATCACCTCCCTCAACCTGTTGGTCATGCCCGTGTTGATGCAGCCCAGGGTACTTCTGGGCTGCAACCTTTTGGGTACAAGAAGATTTTTATCAAAAAGTAGAGAAAGACAAGTATTTTTGTTACCTCAAGCTACGGTCTCCTTTAAGTAAAAAGAACAGCTAAGGCAAGGGAATATTTGTTCTGAGAATGATTTGCTGAATATCATGTCTCCTGACCTTTGATCAGATGAGCATTATTAGGGATTAATTGGATCAATGATGGCATATGACATACTTCAAGTATCTGCACAGAAAGACCTATGCTTATATCTGATTATAGCAGCTTAGTACCTGTAGATATAAAATGTCTTAGACCTTCTCAACCATCTGTTCAGTGAGACCTGATTGTTGTTTTGTACATGCTGAGGGTTTTTGAGGTGACTCCACATTTCAAAATAAATAAAAAGTGCTTTTAAGAAAATTAGCAGTTTAATATCTATAAGACATTTGAGAGTTCAGTTGTAAGATTCCTGACATGGAACATTTAGCTCAGATCCATTTCCCAAACAAATGGTTCAGAATTTCTTCAGAAACAACTAAACTGAAATTTTTAAGTATCTGTATGTCTGCTCTGCTCTAGAGGCTCAGCTTAAAACCCTTTCTTCTCATGTTAAAGGCTGAGAGAGGTGGTATAAGAACATGGAAAAAGAATTGCAGTAGGTTGAAAAAGGAACTGATCAGTGTTCTGGTGTGTTTCAAGAACTGAAAGAATTACTTTCATAACTTAGTATTTAGGATACAGTTGAGCTGCTGTTTTTCTGTGTGAATGAGAGTTTTACACAGGCTTTTTTGTAAGTAGGCATTAACACCTGGAATACTTTATTGCCATACAGGGCCTGAAAAGTTAATTTCTTCAGAAAGTTCTAGTGTGTAACATAGCAAAATATGCTTTTGCTTTACTCTTGTTTGTACCACCATCGCCTGATCTTTCATTTTGTCTTGCTTCTTCTCTGCTCAACAATTTGTATTGCATATTCTTTTACCCCTTTTCACATATTCCTTACTTCAACTCCATCTTGTCTTTAAAAACAGAGGAATTGTCACATTCTAAGGATGCCTATCTTTCACTATGCATGGTGATAAAACCATAAAATGGACATTGCCCAATAAAAACCCGGTAGTGAGCTTTAATGTTATAAGGTATTTTGTTTCTTTTCATCGTGATGTTGTAACCTAGATAATGCAGGAAGCTGACTTAAATTTTGGGCAGCATATCTGTGAACTCAACATCACCTACGTGGGTTTGGGCCAAAGTTGATATTACCTAAACAATAGCTGTTATGAATAGCAAAGCCTTGGACTTAAAAACATCAAAGAGTGGGCCATTATCTGCATTAAACTTCTACATCCATAAAACATGATGAAGTATACACATACAGTCAATTAAACCTCAGAAGTTCTTAATCTCCAAGATGCCGCTTTGCCAGAAGTCATGTGAAGTAAGAAACAGTATCAGTTAGGTTTTTATTATTGCATATGATCATAAATAGATATTTTTGAGGCAGTGCTTTTTCAATATTCTATAACCTCGCTGTGAAAATACATTTTTGTTTACATTCCAGCAGCCAAGTGAGTGTTCTTTTTTGTTGTTGTTGTTTTTGTTTTTTTATTAAATTAGTCATAGAGTATATGCAAGATTACTTTTTTTTTTTTTTTTTTTGAGGGAATACTCAAAATGATAGTCACATCACAAGCAAACCATACATTCTCTACTTCCATAAAATAATACTGTTTTCTGTTCTAGTTTTCATAATTTTGATTGTTTCTTAAACTCTTGACTGGAAAATGTAGTTGTAACAAAGGACTTTCCTTTGTTTTGTGTGTGCTCATAGTTAGTAATAAACATAAGACTACATACTTCTATAACTTTGTTTTTATACATTCCAGAGTATCTTCTGCGTTTTCAGAAGTATTCTATGCATTTTTTATTGTTGTCATAACATAAATTAAATAGTTTCCATTGTTTTGTTTCTAGGGAGACATATTTAGAGGCATACATGTGTTCTTTGAGACAATTGAACTTTTCTAACATTGCCATTTAGAATATCTAGTTTTTTTTATGGTCAAAACCACTGCTAGTCCACATATCTCGAATTTTTAAAAATTTAGTAGTGAGGTAGGTTATGTGGTACATAAAACTAGAGGACTGAACAGCTTGCAGGAAACCGGTATGTAGGAATAAATAACGGTTCCCTCAAAATCCAGCAAAGCCTTGCCTCTTTGTTACACGTGCACCCTTTACACTGTTTCTTGGACTACCTCTGACACAATTCACCTAAGAATTCAAATCGCTGCAGGGCATAACTTTGTGTTCATAGATTATTTTTATAGGTGCTGTTTTACATGATAGTTCAGGACTCAAATATAATGGCAACAGAGAGGGTAAGTTTAGATCTAGTAAAAGGTAGATATTTCTGAGTATGCCTGATCATATATAACCAAAGCCTCAGATTTTCCTCATGTTCTTGAAAAAGGTGCCTTACCACTGAGACATTTTCAGCTTTATAACTCTTCAGAGAAAAGAGCATTATATCAGACAGCAGGCAGTCCAACTACTCTGTCCATATTGGTGATCTAGCACATAATTTAGTGCTTTGACTTCAACCTGGTTAATGCTGCCTTCTAATGTAATATCAGGTATGTTTTAGGCCTGTTTCCTTACTCTTTGAAATAGCTGCCCTATTTAATACATGTGCTGGTATTTCTTCTTGAGGTCAGGGAAGAGATAAAGGCCCTAATTGCAAAGATATCTTTCCTTTCTATGGTTAATCTTCCGTTTGCTGGCTTCTTTTTTGTCTGTTCTGTAACCTTGGAATAGATTTCATTACTGTATACAGAGACTGCTCTTTTTTTCAAAACCTGCTAATATTAAAACAGTTTACGGAACTGATGGCTTTCCTAGATTAATGATGTCAAACTAATGAGGAACATTTCTGTGTTCAAAATTGTATTATTTTATATGACTCTGGTTCTAGGGTGTGGAATACATCAATTCACATTCAAAATCTATAGCTCTCAACATTGAAGTTTCTTCAATCTGATTTCTTTTGATTTCTCTTAGTCTTCATTGTTAGACATGTAACTTCATTATCATTCTTCTGTATACATTAGGCTGGATATTAGGATAAATTTCTTTCCTGAAAGTTGTGTGGCATTGGAACAGGCTGCCCAGGGGTTGAGTCACCATCCAAGGAGGTCTTTAAAGAAACATGTAGATGTAGAACTTAGTAACATAGTCTAGTAGTGGACTTGTCAGTATGGGGTTAAGGGTTGGACCAGATGATCTTAGAGGTCTTGATCCATTAGCTTTGTGTTGTCTATCATTTATTCTGCAGCCTTGGTTCGCTGCTGTGTCACTAATACTTCTCTCGTTCTTCTATCTCAGCTTTCCGTGGCTTCCAGTTTCTCCAGTGTTCTCTGCTGTCCATCCCCTTCATTTTTTTCTTTGTCTGCTGATTTCTTCATTCATGACTTTATCTCCTCATCAAAAGATCTGTTGTGACAGTCCTCTGTGCTGATTCATCTCACTTTTTTTTTTTTTTTTTATCCTTTCGCATTCAAAAATAAATCCATGGTCTATGCAGAATGTACTCTCTGTTCATTAAGTTCTGTCACTCTTCTGCATAAAGAGCTCTGTTCTTACTGGTGTAACAGTCAGTTACCTATGGGCATCTTTCTGTGGAGTTAGGGTGATGACGCTTACATTTGGAATTCACCTTATATGGAATGGTAATGTTCTGTTTCTACATTTTGAAGGAGAATTAGGGAAAATTGAACAGGTGCAGAGAAGAGTAAGTATGGTGACTGGAGCAAGAAGTCACTGATACGAGGTAACTAAGTTATTTCTAATGCAATAGCCTGAAGATTTGAAAAATGATTGACTGTAAAAGCATAAGGAAGGTAAATGCCAAGAAAGGAAGGTTTCAACCAAAGGCTAATGTTGATAAACAAACAACAACAAAAAAAAATGCAGATGTAAACTAGTAGTGAATTAGGACACTACTTGGACATTAAGAAAGGTCATTAAATGATCATTAAAAATGGACATTAAGAAAGTTGTCTTAGCCACTAGGGGAGCAGGACTCTGAAATAGCCTCTCCAAATGGCTAATGGGGGCAAAAAGAGTGGCCAGAAAATTGGTTTAATGTCTGCCAACACACTAACCAAAGTCTCAGAGAATGTGCTTCATTTAGTTCCATGTTCCTGATCTCATCTATATACAGGTTGTCTTTCATCTAATAAAGCCTATAGTTAACTATATTGTTATCTTCTTTTATGTTTCCGTTTGCAGTTCCTTAGTATTGTGTTTAACCCTCTTTAAAGCAGTATCTCTTGCACACAGCTGAAACCATAGGCTCCAGCTATGCTTCTAAATTAAACGTTGTAAAGAAATGTACTTGAGTACTGAGAATTTATCACTTTTTCTACTGAATTTTCAGCAGGTCCCTGGCATGATTTTGATCTGGGAAAGGCAGTGGATGTCAAATGATTCCTTACTAGTTTTGGAAGTTACATGTGCCAGTAGCTGTCCCCAGTAGGCGATCTGAATGAAGCTACCTTGGTTTCAAAACAGTGCAATAACGTGAACAGGGCCATACTCTGACATTTGGCCTTGGTACAGCTCCATTCACTGATATAAATATAACTGGTAGTTCCAAGTCTCTGGTGACCTCTTTGTAATCATGTATTAGATATTGTATTCTCTCCTCCCTTAACCTGATAGATGGTGATCATATGCTTTCCTTGTAACATTCATGCTCCCTAAATTCTATTGCTTGGCTAAGTCTATAACTGCCTTTATGTCTACAGTTATTGTGTGTCACTGAGAACACCCCTTCATTTTTGGTTAGGATTTCCCAGCCAGCTACCTTTTGTCCTTTTTCATTTACTAGAAACAATTTTCTGCAAACTCCTCATAACTACCTTTGTTCAAGATCTGTCTCTCTTTGCTTTATTCTGCTACTCCTTCATTAACTAATTATTAATTCAAGCTAAAAATGATGAAATAGGATATGAAACTGCCTGTTGCTGATCACTATAGAGCATGTGTGATTTTCAAGTTGAATTTTTTTGTTTTTAGAAATTCTCATCTTCTAAGCAATGTGAGTCCTACGTATTGTTCTCTGGATACTGTTTCAGCTGCAGCCTTTTCTTTCCATTCCTGCTTTTTGTCCTGTTACAATTCCGTTGTTGGAACATTCTTCTCTGACCTTTGCAAATTCAATATTCCTTTACTCTCACCTAAATTTGGTTCTTACTTGAAAGTTAATGTATTGCCCTGTCTCTTTGACTGCTTAAGTTCTTTTTTAAGTTAAGTGTGTCTTGTAGTTCAAACAGAACTGTAAGATCTCTCTGTCAGACCCAGCTTTCATCTTGTTCTTGTGAATTTTACAGATTGAATTTAGTGGTTTGCCTACTATTCAAGCTTAAGCCATTTCTCTGCCTACATTCAAACCTAATCATAGCCCAGCACTGCTGCATTCCTTAAGTAAAAATTTTAGGTCTTTGGTTGTTTGTCCTGAGTTCTAACCCTAATTCAAAAGGTGTTCTTGTCATCAGCAGTGACCCTGACATCCTCAGAATTTACTACAGGATATTTCTTTGCACACACCCTGTGTTCCACTAAAACAATGTGCTGGATCCAGTAGAAAATGCATCTCTTCAATCCTTGCAGTTCCTACCCAAATTGTATTCAGAATATAGCTTAGTATGCCATATCAGAATATGAAGGAGCAGCAGCAGCAGTCATCACTATAAGAAATGAACCTATTTAAACCCCTGTTAACAATGAATTAAAGAATATCTCAAGTTGGAATTGACTCACAAGTATCTTCAAGTCCAACTCCTAGCTCTGCACAGGACCACCCAAAAACCAAGCCATATGTCTGAGAGAATTGTCCAAATGCTTCTTGAGCTCTGTCGGGCACCCATACCACAACTATAAGAATGGAACAAAGTACCACGTACTAGTAGTTCCACAGAAACAGTAAGAACTAAAGAGTCTCCAGCATGTTATTTTACTTATTTTATCAAGTTTTTCTTGCTGCAGTTTCAAAAGCTAAAACAAACAAACCCAACTCCCCTACCACCACCTTCACGTTGTTTCTCCTTGCAGGGCAACACAGCAGCACGCTTTCAACTAGACAAGTTCAAAATGTATTGTTTTAATTTCACTTGATCAAACTCTACATTTACTTTAGGATTTGGCTGATCATTATTTTTTTGGGCTTTTATAAACCATAATCTAGTTAACTGTGCACATTCATTGGTACATGTGGAAATAGGAACTGTTGCTAACTGGATCCTGTAATCAAATTCTAATTCCACCTTTAAAGTTTTGACTGTAATGTAGTAACTCATATTTAATTCAGAATGAACCGTAATTAATTTGCTGGTATTACTCTATCCTTTGCTTGTCTTGCAACGATCCAGATCTATCTCTATTCATTGTAAGCACATCAAATCCAGAAATATAATGCCTCATCTCATTCTTGATATTGCTTGTCCACCAATTAATCTTTCTTTTTTCCCCTTACTTTACTGAACGCTGATCCCAATCTTAACGTTAGCAGTAGCTCAGTCTCCCTCTCAGACCTAGGGTAAACTGATTTACTTCTGAAGAAAGAGTAACCATCCTAGCTTCTTGTGGGGCTGCTAGTGGTTTTAGCATTGCATTTGGAATTTCTGTTCTCAGCCTAGCATTATCACCACAGTGCATACTTGTCCTCGTACCAGATGAGCAGTTAATTAAGCTCTTTAATAAAAATTATTAATTAAAACTCACCAATGGACATGAGTAGTTTGAACACTAATTTTCACTGTGAGAGTGGACACTTGTGCAAGAATTGTTACAGAGAAATACTGCTTAGTTCACTTAGCTGAAACCTAACCAGGATCAAAGTGGTTTGTTAATTCGCTAGTTACAGATAATGTGCTGGTAGTATGTGATCAATATCAGTGTTACAGCAAGTAAACCAAAATATTAGGTAACTGCAAAATGTTAATAAACACCTCAACTTTCTGAGTGCTCTTTATAACTAATCCTCCACATTTTTAATTGCACTTATAGGCATGCATACACTTCATGTTACGTGTAATTGTAATGGCACTTACAGGCATGCATGCATATCAAATGTGCAGTTTTCCATTCATGCACATCCAGCCTCACAGGCAGTGTAAGCTGCGAACACAAACACACACCATCTATTCTGGCAGTGCATGTTGTTCTACTTGCACACACCTCTTGTTGGAGATGTGGGTACTCCAGCTCTGTGTGCTCTCACAACCCAATGATCCATAAGCTGGCAAGAAAGCCCCACCACAAAGCCACATGTGCATGAAGAGATGTCTTTACTACTTACACCCCATGTTGTCACTCCTGTAAATAGGTGCAGATTGGTCACAGTGCCTGGTGGGGAGGTTGCTCTGCCTGGCCTGGGCATAGGCGATTCCAGCAGGGTAACTTGTAGTGGTATCAAGTCGGGTTTTGACTACTGCTGTTTCCAGTCCAGACTCTCTCCCCACAACTGCAAATTTTCATGCTGCTTTTATACTTATTAAAGTGACTTAGTTTCAAAAGTCTTCTTGAGGATTATCTGTTACTGTTCCATTGAGCAAATGCTTGTGTTCCTCTTTAACATGTCCTGTTGGGAACTGACAATAGTCTTCTTTTTTAACGTGGTAGTTTGGTGTAAACATGCTTCAGACAGTTTAGTGTATTTAATCTATGCATACATGTAGTATTCATACGTACAATTGTATCTTTGCTGGTGGTTTTGTCCAAACCGTTTGCTAAAGTTGGCCATTAAAACCTTATTATAAACTCTTCACTGCTGCTGGCACCAGTTGCAGGACCAAGCAACCTAGTTCTTCAGCCTATTTTACGTTTCTTCTTGAACTTTAAACTCAATACTAATCCTTTCCAAACAAAAGTGCAGTGTCCTATGACAGGTAAACAACTAACATTTCTGTCTGTTCACTGTTAGATACAGCACTCATCCTAAACTCATGAGCAGTAACTGAGGCTTTCAGTCCCTGTTAACACTATATACTAGTGATAATAAAACTTTGTGATACTTGATATATTTGTTTTTCAAAGCATAGATGTTTGTATCCATCTCAATCCCTTAATTGTTTTCCATCGTTTTGTCTGTTTGTTGATTTTCTGTTACTTCTGCTGCACAAACAGGGTTCATGTGGTTGCTTAGTTTTCTAGGTCTCCATCTAACCAATGAGAATTCTGTTGGAGCTTTTCAGTAAGCTGATACTTTTTGGTGGAGCTTTTATGTCAGTAGTATACAACTTCTGTCATGTCTAATGCTGGAGATTCATCTAACTCTACCATTTTGTGTGGCAGTTCCAGTCATTTCTCCCTATTTCTTTACAAAATATAGAGAAAATAGAATTTAGTACATTGAACATACTACTCATTCAGATTGATTTGTAAGTGACAAAAACTTAAGACATATGCTTTAAAGGTTGTACAAGAACTTTGAGTAAGGTAGACAGGCTCTTCAGTTTCAAGGAAAAATAAACCTAGCTAGACTATTGTATTTTCATACATTATGTTGCATGGCAATGGAAACAATTTTACAACCTTTCAACTTCAAAAGAAACCAGACCCACAGCCCATTTTTCAAAGCAGAGATTTAGGGAAATGTGCATAATAGATGAACAATCAATAATGTGATTACAATCTCAGTCATCAGTACCCTTGATCAGTTGACTTGACTGAGGTGACAGCTGAGTTATAGGGCTTCTTTAACTAATTAGTGTAAATGTAGCAAGTATACCTTTCCTATAACAATTTTCTTGAGAACACTTTCATTCTGCCCTAAGTGTACTGTAATTTAGGATAGTTTTCTCTCTCATTTGCTGTGGGGCTGGTACTGCAGAGTACACATGATGAGGTATAAACTAGAGTGAACCTACTGTCTCAAGTCCTTAATCCACACCAGTGGTCAGAAGTCCTTAGCAAAAAGTTTGTGTCATTCTAGAAATTCTGTGATTCTGTGATTATAGAATATAAAGATGAATGAAAATGATATTGTATGTACCATTGTGGAGGAATGGTTAAGTGAAATAGGACACGTGGATGTTGGGCAGTTAAGAGGCAATGGGCTAGTGAAGTACCGTACTCAACTCACATGAGTCTGGCACGTACACAGCTGGCTGAGAGCCAATCAGGCTCAAGGACACGATGCCCTTGAGCGATGGGGACAGTCCCTAAGGCGGGATGGTGGCTAAAAGAAGGAGGAACTACCTGAAAAGAGCGGGAAATGTTAGCCAATCCTGAGCTTAGTTTTTGCAATATGTATGAGTTGATTATGTTCAAACTAGATAAAAGGCGACTGAGCTATCCATTAAAGTTGAAGTTCATTGTTCACTCATATTGAGCGTCTGTGTCTTCCTTCCGTCGACAACAAATTGGCGCCCGAACAGGGACCAGTCTGAACGGGATTTGGACACTGCTGGCAGTGATCCTGGGCCACGTGTTTGACGGAATAAGGGAGGAACTGGTCCTGCAACGCAGCCCAGGAGGTGGAAGGGACAAGAATCCCCGCACCCGCGTCGGGAAGGTGAAAGGGACGTGGAGTCCCCGCACCCGGGAGAGGATCCCGACGGTCACGCGTCGCCAAGGTCTGAAAGGTGAAAGGGACAGGAGTCCCCGCACCCGCAGCTCAGAAGGTGGAAGGGAGTCCCCGCACTCGGGATGAGCCTATAAAGGGTCCCGCCGGAAAAGCGCTGCCGAGGTCTTTGGAAAGGCTGTAACTGTATATATAAAGGTATGAAAAACAAGCGGCGTATAATTTGCTCAGATGCTTTTTAGAAAAGCGGAGTATTTTAGATATAGATTGTAGAAAAAGATTTGCCAGGGTTATTAGCATATGCAGTAGCGCAGGGTTGTTTTACAAATCCTGATACAGTTTTTTGAACAAACAGAGTGGCGTAAATTTGGAGATAAATTGTTTGGTGATGTTATTAATGATATTAAGTCTGCTAAAAAATTTATTGAAGCCTTGGAGAAGAGTCACTAGCGCTTTAGCTACACATCAGGCTGAGCAGAGAGTCGCTGTTGCCGCTACAGAGCGACTGGGATTGCCGGGAAGTGCTGGAGCTGGGCATTGCCCACTGCCGCCTTCAGAGAGAATGATAACGCTGCCTTGGGGCTACGGGGCAATGGGAGCCTCCCCACCCCCCTCAGTCACCGCCACGAGCAGCGCTGCGCTTGGAGTTCACCGTGTGGCGAGTCGGCACAGAGCAGAGGGACGGACATCAGGACCCTGCAGCCTGTCTGACGTAACCATGGAAGCAGCGGCGGCTGTGCTGCTTCTCTCTGGCATGTTTTTGATCTGTGGAGACCGTGCATGGCAAGGAGTACCAGCCAATGCTTTTGGAGGACCGTGTTACCTAGGGCGACTCACACTTTTCACTCCAGATTTACACTCGTGGCAGAACTCGACAAGGAGCAGAAGAATTAAACGAGAACTAAAAACTTTGGGTTCTGACTGTAATGATGATGTAGAATTGTGGGGTCCAGCAGAAAGATTCTTTGCTTCTTTGGTGCCTGGTGTGGGAACTGCACACGCTTTGACTAACATTAATAAGCTTGCTTGTTGGGCTGTTAAACAATCAAATGTAACAACACAAGTTCTTTCTGAAATGTCACAATATATGGAGAGTCTAAGACATGCTGTATTGCAAAAAAGGGCCGCTATTGATTTCTTACTGCTGGCTCAGGGACATGGGTGTGAAGATGTAGAAGGAATGTGTTGCTTTTATCTTTCCGACCATGGTTAGTCAATTCACGACCAGTTGAAATGGTTAAGGGATCATATGCAAAAAATTGTAGTACAAGATAGTTGGTTTGAAGGTTGGCTTAAATCTGTTTTTGGGAACATGGGTGGATGGGTTTTGTTAGTTAAAGAGGGACTTCGCTTTCTACTTATAATTATATTGATTATAGTTGCTGCACGTATAATCTTTAACTGCCTAACTAAGAAACTAGAGCAACTCACAGAGAAGGTATTTGTAGCGCAAAATAAAAACGGGGGAATTGTGGAGGAATGGTTAAGTGAAATAGGACACGTGGATGTTGGGCAGTTAAGAGGCAATGGGCTAGTGAAGTACCGTACTCAACTCACATGAGTCTGGCACGTACACAGCTGGCTGAGAGCCAATCAGGCTCAAGGACACGATGCCCTTGAGCGATGGGGACAGTCCCTAAGGCGGGATGGTGGCTAAAAGAAGGAGGAACTACCTGAAAAGAGCGGGAAATGTTAGCCAATCCTGAGCTTAGTTTTTGCAATATGTATGAGTTGATTATGTTCAAACTAGATAAAAGGCGACTGAGCTATCCATTAAAGTTGAAGTTCATTGTTCACTCATATTGAGCGTCTGTGTCTTCCTTCCGTCGACAACAAATTGGCGCCCGAACAGGGACCAGTCTGAACGGGATTTGGACACTGCTGGCAGTGATCCTGGGCCACGTGTTTGACGGAATAAGGGAGGAACTGGTCCTGCAACGCAGCCCAGGAGGTGGAAGGGACAAGAATCCCCGCACCCGCGTCGGGAAGGTGAAAGGGACGTGGAGTCCCCGCACCCGGGAGAGGATCCCGACGGTCACGCGTCGCCAAGGTCTGAAAGGTGAAAGGGACAGGAGTCCCCGCACCCGCAGCTCAGAAGGTGGAAGGGAGTCCCCGCACTCGGGATGAGCCTATAAAGGGTCCCGCCGGAAAAGCGCTGCCGAGGTCTTTGGAAAGGCTGTAACTGTATATATAAAGGTATGAAAAACAAGCGGCGTATAATTTGCTCAGATGCTTTTTAGAAAAGCGGAGTATTTTAGATATAGATTGTAGAAAAAGATTTGCCAGGGTTATTAGCATATGCAGTAGCGCAGGGTTGTTTTACAAATCCTGATACAGTTTTTTGAACAAACAGAGTGGCGTAAATTTGGAGATAAATTGTTTGGTGATGTTATTAATGATATTAAGTCTGCTAAAAAATTTATTGAAGCCTTGGAGAAGAGTCACTAGCGCTTTAGCTACACATCAGGCTGAGCAGAGAGTCGCTGTTGCCGCTACAGAGCGACTGGGATTGCCGGGAAGTGCTGGAGCTGGGCATTGCCCACTGCCGCCTTCAGAGAGAATGATAACGCTGCCTTGGGGCTACGGGGCAATGGGAGCCTCCCCACCCCCCTCAGTCACCGCCACGAGCAGCGCTGCGCTTGGAGTTCACCGTGTGGCGAGTCGGCACAGAGCAGAGGGACGGACATCAGGACCCTGCAGCCTGTCTGACGTAACCATGGAAGCAGCGGCGGCTGTGCTGCTTCTCTCTGGCATGTTTTTGATCTGTGGAGACCGTGCATGGCAAGGAGTACCAGCCAATGCTTTTGGAGGACCGTGTTACCTAGGGCGACTCACACTTTTCACTCCAGATTTACACTCGTGGCAGAACTCGACAAGGAGCAGAAGAATTAAACGAGAACTAAAAACTTTGGGTTCTGACTGTAATGATGATGTAGAATTGTGGGGTCCAGCAGAAAGATTCTTTGCTTCTTTGGTGCCTGGTGTGGGAACTGCACACGCTTTGACTAACATTAATAAGCTTGCTTGTTGGGCTGTTAAACAATCAAATGTAACAACACAAGTTCTTTCTGAAATGTCACAATATATGGAGAGTCTAAGACATGCTGTATTGCAAAAAAGGGCCGCTATTGATTTCTTACTGCTGGCTCAGGGACATGGGTGTGAAGATGTAGAAGGAATGTGTTGCTTTTATCTTTCCGACCATGGTTAGTCAATTCACGACCAGTTGAAATGGTTAAGGGATCATATGCAAAAAATTGTAGTACAAGATAGTTGGTTTGAAGGTTGGCTTAAATCTGTTTTTGGGAACATGGGTGGATGGGTTTTGTTAGTTAAAGAGGGACTTCGCTTTCTACTTATAATTATATTGATTATAGTTGCTGCACGTATAATCTTTAACTGCCTAACTAAGAAACTAGAGCAACTCACAGAGAAGGTATTTGTAGCGCAAAATAAAAACGGGGGAATTGTGGAGGAATGGTTAAGTGAAATAGGACACGTGGATGTTGGGCAGTTAAGAGGCAATGGGCTAGTGAAGTACCGTACTCAACTCACATGAGTCTGGCACGTACACAGCTGGCTGAGAGCCAATCAGGCTCAAGGACACGATGCCCTTGAGCGATGGGGACAGTCCCTAAGGCGGGACGGTGGCTAAAAGAAGGAGGAACTACCTGAAAAGAGCGGGAAATGTTAGCCAATCCTGAGCTTAGTTTTTGCAATATGTATGAGTTGATTATGTTCAAACTAGATAAAAGGCGACTGAGCTATCCATTAAAGTTGAAGTTCATTGTTCACTCATATTGAGCGTCTGTGTCTTCCTTCCGTCGACAACATACCATGTCTGTGTATGTTAGGACAATACATATGAATGCTGGCTCCTGCAATAGTAGGTCTCCAACCAGAATTTCTATATTTCTGTTTTGACCAGTGTGTTTGTAGAACTGTGCTCTGTGTATTCAGATACCATTATTAAGGACTTTCCACAATGTAATTTGTTTTTATTCCAGTATGCTTACTCATAAATTTCGATGATTTCAGTATCATATGCTGTATGTAGCACTGTAGCACCATCTTGTGTGAGCTGCAGATGTGCTTCCAATACATGCATTCAGCAATCTTCATGTGTATCTACTACGATTTCATTTAAAACTATTTAAATTTTAACAATACGTTCTAAAAAATTATTACAGTGCAATTTGAAAAAATTCACTTTCTCATCTGCAGAATATCACATCTATCATAATACAGTATAAGATATATCCACCTGAGTTTATGTAAAACTGATATGAGGAAACAAGAACATGAAACCTCTCCTCCTTATAATACATATGGCAGTTTTCATGATGCCACAAGATGCCTCTTTGTTAGAATGTTCCATATAAGGTATGGAATGCTGCAATCTGAAGGCAATAAATATGCATTTTATGTGGTTTATACCACCAGGATATAGAATTAATGCACAGAGATTAGAATATTGGTGAGAAATAAAATTAAACTATAGTAGGGAAATAGCTGCTATGGAGAAATAAGTTGGAAATGTTGTAAAACACCTGATGGTAATGCTTAAATTTAAAATTCATTAATTTAAAATATGATTTAAAATGCTTTTAAATGATAGATAGCATGTATCAGTTGGGGCAAGTATTTGGAAGTTGTCGTTCATAATCAGTTGTAGCACTTTGAGGTTTCTGCGTGTTTGGAAAGATAAACGTGCAAGGGAGCAACAGGTGGGAAGCAAAATGTGTAAAACAATCCTGTTCATGTGATAGAGCAAGCAATAACTGGAGATATGATTGTGGTGCATCAAATACTCTCCTACACGTCAAAGCACATTTCACGCGTGCTTCTTTTGTTCCATATTTTTGTGCTTTCTGTCTAGGTTCCCTTCATTTTTCTTCATACTTCTGTTGAGCCAATCTCAGTATACTCAATAGTTTGTATAAGAGGAATGATAGTCTTAATTCAAGTTTAGTCCTGGAGGTAACTACTACTTCCATCATCGCTATGAGTCCAACATATTAAAGTGATGGTGACAGTTCTTCTGCTAAATGTAATTAAAAGAGGCTCTTGCTGTCAACTTCCCTTATTGCCACTCTCAGTCTTTTTTTTTTTTTTTTTTTTTTGTGCTATCCATTATCTTAGTTTTCTAAGTGTATTAACATTATGCAGTAATAAATAGATAGTGACTCTAATTCTCCTTGAGTGATTGTCCATTTGGACATTTAGACAATGGGAAACGCTTGTAGTTAATATGTAATATAAGAATTTGTGGCCTTCATTGTAACTCGGCACTTATAGCCATACCTGCTGCCTGTTTGTGGCATAAGGTTAAACCACAACTCATCTTCCTTTATACATGCAAATAAATCATGATTTTTAGCACCTCTTTAGGTGCTAGGGCATGAGAAGATACTGATCCCTCATCTTGTGTTTTTTCCCTATGATTTCCTCCATCATAATATCTGGTTTCAAACCATACTTTCCATGTGAACACATCATATCATCCTGACTCCATTATGCTTGAATTCTTGGTGGAAGATTATGAATTCCTGAATACTTCGCCTTTACTTTCTCTTCTTCGACTGAGAAAGTAAAAAGGATGTTTAGAAAAGCTGCCTTTTTTGGTAGAAGTAACTGGTGGAGGTAGGGACCTAATAAACACAGGCATTCTTGTCTGGTTTTATTTTCACACCAAAAGAAATAGTGATGTGTGACTTCAAATTATGAATATAGACAGAGAGAGAAAGGTTGTGTGATGAAGAAAGACAGCATTTGACTTCATTTCAATCAACATTCTCCTAGCCCATGGCCAAAAAAAATTTGTATTAGTCTTTAGTGATTGTTACAAATTGTTGTCGTGACAGGAAAGAAACTAGTCGATGGAATGAACATATATATTGACACATTGCAAAAAATAGCTATGCTTTTTATGCATGTATTAGTCATTGTCATTGTTTTCTCAGTTATTTTTTGAGAGAAGTTTGTACTTGGGCTGGGGAGGGCACAAAAAGATTTTTCTTCTGTCATTTGAATTGATAAAAGCAACTAAAAGAAAAATTCTGTGGGTATCATTTGTTGAGGACAAACTGACAAAAAAAGTTGTAGTGGTGCTTCTCTCTACATCCTTTCTTGATCTGAACTTGAAATATGTAAACCAAGAGGATCTTGAGTTTCTGCTTTTGCAGCAGAATTCCGGCAGCAAACATGACTTGGAGATGCAGTCAATGCTGGAAACCTTCAACCTTTGTTTGAACATATGTGCAGCCACCATGACCATATAGCCAATACCTCCTGAATTATCTGAATTAGCTACATAAAAGTCTTAATTATTTCCTCTTAACTAGTCTTCCATTGCACCTCATAGGTGTTTTTTTTTTCACTTTTGGATGTGTTTATGCAAGAGATTTAACATTTTACTAAATCAAAGTTAAACAACATGCAAGATACGCTGAAATCCTAGACACTGTAAGCCCAGTGAGAAGAAAGAGAAGAGAGAAGGAATGTGCTATGAATATTTTGCATTTTACTATTTTATATCTCAAGTACTGATTAAAAAAAAAATAATAATAAAGCAAGATTGCTGCTGTAAGTTTCAGATGTTGTGTCAGGAAACTCACAGGGAACAAAGTCCAAAACCAAAACCCAAAAGTTGTTCTGTTGAGCAACCTTTCAGTGTACTGGCACTTTCTTCAGCTCAGCACACCACTTTTGTTCCTACTGTCTTCATGGAACATTATGAATCATACAAAGAAAACTGCTGATCTTTATTTTGGACAGAGTGCTACTTTATGAACTCGGTTATGTTGATAGGCTAGATTTCAAATGTCCTGTACTAAGAATGCAGTGGAAAGCAAGGGCTTTTTCATCTGCAGTTGATACACTCAGATAAATTTGTCTGATATCTTTGTTACTGTTTTCTACTGTTACTTAAGAATATTTTATTCAAGGACTTAATGTATGTGCAATTTAGTAATTTTTCTTTAATTTCTTTCACTTCAGGTAGCTCTTCAAGCAATTCCGTAGAAGTGACAGCACTTTATTCATTTGAAGGACAACAGCCAGGTGACCTGACTTTCAAAGCCGGAGAGAAAATCAAGGTCACAACCAAAACAAGTTCACAGTTTGATTGGTGGGAAGGAAGAACAGGAGATAAAACTGGCATCTTTCCAGCCAATTATGTTGCCTTGAGTAATGACTAAACTTGTATAGAATAAAATGTTGACGCTAAATATATTTAGACTAAAAAATATATTTAAACTTCTCAGAATTTATTAAAAGGCGATTTTTAATCAAGACAAATTCAACACAAAATTCAACTGCATGTAATGGCCTTAGCTTTCCCTTAAACTTATTTCTTAAATAACCATTAGGTGATGGTCAATTTATGATTAAATTTTACTTTTGGGTCAAGTTGCTATATGAAAAGTACTCTACTTTGCATCTAGTTTCAATTCTGTCATGCTATATACATGTATTTTTTAAATGAGGGAAAACTTAGAAGTAATTTAAAACTAGACATGCTGAAAAATACTAGCTTCTTTTAAATTATGATTTATGGTCTCTTAATAAAAATAGTGTCAAATTTGCATCAAACTATTTGAGTTGGAGTTCTTTACTAAACACACGGTTATTTATTCAGGTATGGCAGAAGAAATTACCTTCACTTTAAAAGTTTTAAAAGTCACTTTAGTCATTGCAGTTTTTCTTAGTAACTACTTTAGGTCTGGTCCCCAGTACAGATCAGTGCAGCTGATAACAGTGATCTGCTATTATGATCTACCAATCTATCAGGTGCTATTTAGCTTAAAGGCATTCCACCTGAAGGGCAAGGCTAAGCCTAGTATAGCAGTAGACTTATCATTAGAAAATCATTCAGTTCCAACCATTGACAAAAATTTCTGGACTTCTTTCAGACTGAGTCACACATTTTTGACAAAGAAAACCAAAAACGAGACAGAAGCAAGACCAAAATTAAGTGTGTTTACTACATTACAATGAAAGTATTCCCTATACTTTGCCTGACAGATGAGGTAAATGTGTATGATCCATCTTTACACAAACACCACCACTGAATACCCGTATGCTTTACGGTATTTTTGTAAGAAGGTATTTTCCAACCAGCTGAAAAATGATATGTTAGCGTAACTGTAGTGAAAGTCTTAGTATATATTTTCTGAAGAATTATTGTAGCATCTACCGATCTCAGGTAAACCAAAAAACTAATTCTGTGTTTGTCTATTTTCACAGACTGCATATATTGCTTACTAAGCAAAGAAACACTGAGCCATCCAGTATCAAGACTGATTGAATAGAATTAATAATATCATAGACCGAGAAACTAGATATTCCCCATACTTGCAAAGAATCGCTCTTGCATTTATTATACCCTGTTGCTGCACTTCAGTTATGCAGTACAAGCTGAAGCATCCACTAGCAGAATTGTGCTATAGTACTTCATTAGTCATTTCCGGAATGCTGGCTGCTTTTTCAGCCAGTATACTTGCCTTTGTATAGGGTTGTTAAAGCTGCTTAACTCATCTCAAGTGCTTGCTCCCATGAAACTGACAGAATTTATGGACTTGCACAGTAAAATCTTTTTATTGTTTATGTAAATTCAGTTTCTTGGATTGCTTTAGCCTAGGGAAAAATGAGGGTTGTCTAATCTAACTGTTCATGACAGTCTGTAGACTCTGCAGTATAGTACTGATTAATCCTAAATCCAAGGTGAAAGTGAAATTTTAAATGGAAATTAATCTCATACCTGGAAAAATTCTTTCGTCCTCTAAATATAATATAGGAAAGAAAATTCAGTGGGTTAATCTAATGCAAGAAATGACATTAATTTTCAAAAACAAGACTTCTTGAAGCGGTACAAGACTACACTGCCTGATTCTATATGCCTTTGACACAAGCCAGATCAACCTACGTCAGTGGACTAAGACTTAATTCCAAAAGTGTTTTTAGTTACAGGCTTTATGGGAAAAGGCAGTGTGCACAATTTTGTAAACTAAGAGATCTGTAAAGGGCAGGTAGCTATATAGCAGGTTTTCTTCAGGACGTCTACAAAAAAATACTAAATTTAAGAAAGGGATATATAGAGGGATGCAGAGAAACTTGTATTTGGTAATAAAGGTTTTCCATGAAAGAAGGCTCATGTATGAGTTCCTTTGCTACAGAAAGCCTGACCCAGATCCAGAAGAAAGAAAACATAGTGGAGGAGATGGTGCCTCTACCACAGAGTATTAGAAGTGTTTGTAGACCACATATGAGGTGCCTGGTATCTGGTCTTTTAGTGAGGGATTGGAAGGATAGATGTCTGTGGCTCCAAATCAGTAAGTATATTGTACTAGAAGAGGAAAAAATTGTTGTGGAGCCATGGGGTTTTCTCAAGGAGATACTTAATAAAAGGTACAGAGATTACAGGCAACATACTTCTCTTGTGGTGTTGGGCAGGCCCAACTCAACATCTTGCTTATTTAATTAGTTCTCTTCAGCTTATAAAGCAACGATTCTTATTGCTCAAGCAGTTAATCATACAACAGTAATTTCTCTATATATAACACAGATACCTTCCATGTTTATTTTAGGTCTGTGTTCTATGTATGGCAGCCTGATTTCATGTCACTCTTGGTCTTGTGTCTCAGCACCTTTAGGAGTTTTTCTCTGGATATTATTGCTAGTCACTAGGTCACTAATCTGGTGGGACAGTATTACAGGTGTGCTACAAAGAATCTTCCTTCTGAATTGCCTAGCTGCTGTATTTTCACTAATGCATGTACAAATATTTCTGGCAGCTTTTCAAGAAAGTTTTCACCTGCTGTGCCCTTTATTAAAATATCAAATGATTTATCTGCTAGGAGCATTTGAATTCATCTTCCTTCTATCTGTGGCCTAAGGTTTACCCTTTCAGAGACTGAGATGCTTGCATAAATGTCACAGCTTGAAGGACAAAAAGAATGAAAACTCACTGTTATTTTCTCACCCTCAGCATGAGTTTGGGTTTGCTTGGTTTCCAGAGTACTCAAAGATGTTTCTCATAATACTTCAGAAATATAAACAATTTTTTTGAATTAAATCTGGGACTATGAAAGCCGTACCATCTATATCCATTTGTGAGGTTTTACTGCTCACAACTGGAGAAAGATAAAGAGAAGTCAATCACTCCTCTTTTAGTAGTTTCCATAGTTCCACTAAGCAGTATTTCACCCTACCCATATTTTCAAACCTGACTTTGAATCAGTTCCTAAGCTCCCTCTATCACTACTGGAAGGCTCTTCCAGAGCCCTAGGCACATTAAGATGATGTGGCTTCTCCATTGTTCTGAGTTTTTTCACTGTGTGCATACAAGTTTTTCTCTTGAGACCTTTTACAGTCCAATACGAATTCCAAGCAAATTTCATTTTATTTTACCCAATAAAAGCATGCTAAAGAACATATATTGGTGGTAACAAGACTATGCTGAGTCTATCCAGCAAGAGTTCAACTCACAGGAAGATCCTAGCGATTACAATCTCTTCATCAGCTTTAGCCTTAAGACCCCTTTTTTTTCTCCTTTTTTTTTTTTTTTATGTGGTTGCAATTCATACAAAAAACTAGTTTCTTCAAATCCATCCTTTCCAGGAAATAAAATTTCAAAAGGTTTGATACCTGTTTTAATATCAGTATTTAGCAAGATTTACATTAGCAGACTATGAAGTATGTTAGCTTTGCAAAGAGAATCTATTGAACTTCCCCCACACACACTCAACCAAAAAATATTTGCAAAGTTTTATACAGTGTTTGTAATAGTGAAATAATAATATCTGACTGTTCCATGCATCCATAATGTTCAGTATTCAAAGTATTTAAGCAATTTGTCTGTCAATAAATGATGTAAAGACAAAAAGTATTTGTCTTTTAGTAATGGGACAGGATAATTTTAAATGTTATCTTTAAGCCATTAAGATTAGCATAGAAAACAAAGTACTCATTTCATCCTGATACAATCCAAAGACAAAAAATCAGGGGGAAACTGAAAAATACATTTATGGTTCCTTTTTTTATTATTATTTTTTTTTCTTGCAGGCTTTTAATCAGCTTGCTGTTAAGACAGAAACTGCAAGTAACTGTTATCAAGAGATCTTTTCTTCCATTTCTATTTTAATTAAGGCATCCCCTTTAATTGAGTATTTAAAATGGTGTCTTTGCTTTCATGAATTTAAAAATATGTTTTGTAAACCTTATTCATTTATTCCTAACACATCTCCGACAGCTTACATGATTTTGTCCATTTATGTTCATTTGCAATAATTTCAAGTGCATGACAAAAAACATAATTACAATATGTTCAAACCTTACTCTTTACAATACCCATTTGCAAAAATCTGTTAATTTACTGGTAATTAAATTTTAACTTGTCTTTTAAAAAGTAACTTAGGCAATAACTGCAAACTTTTGATCTGACATTTTCCTCCTTTCTTTTTTCCCTTTTATTTTCTGACCAAAAGATATTTTTGCTAGGTCTGAGTGTAAATTTCCACGGTAGTTGAAATCTCCAGTTCTTCAGCAATATATAAATACGTAATCCCACTCTCAGTTTTCACATCAGACCAAACATTCCAGTTTATTAAACGTTCCATAAAAACAGCTCAGACATGTCTTTCCTAATTAACTCTTCTGTTTCACTTTTTCTCTACATGTATATACACACGTGCATGTGCACTGGGTGAATACTTTGGATAAGGAACAGTTCAGTTCAATTGAATGTCTTCCTTAGTGATTTTCTGTTCTATTTTCCTTAATACAGTGGGAGTCAGATGGTAGGTATTCCTGCCATCAGAAATCCTGAGGAAGGTCCTCAGGACTGAGTATAAAATGATAGAAACATTAAGGTTGGAAAAGACCTTCAAGATCATCTGGTCCAACCATCCCCCTACCACCAATGTCATCCACTAAACCATGTCCCTAAGCACCAGGTCCAACCTTTCCCTTAAATACTCCTAGGGAAGGTGACTCCACCACCTCCCTGGGCAACCCCTTTCAATGCCTAACTCCTATTTCTGAGAAAAAATGTCTCCTAATTTCCAACCTGAACCTCCCCTGGCACAACTTGAGGCCATTCCCTCTAGTCCTGTCACTGGTTATCTGTGAGAAAAAGGCCAACCCCCAGCTCCCCACACCTTCCTTTCAGGTAGCCTGAACCTCCTCTTCTCCAGACTAAACAACCCCAGCTCTCTCAGCTGCTCCTCACAGGACTTGTGTTCCAGGCCCTTCACCAGCTTTGTAGCCCTTCTCTGGACATGCTCCAGGGCCTCAATGCCCTTCTTGTACTGAGAGGTCCAAAGCTGAACACAGTACTCAAGGTGCAGCCTCTCCAGAGCTGAGTACAGGGGAATGATCACCTCCCTGGTCCTGCTGGCTACACTATTCCAGGATGCCGTTGGCCTTCTTGGCCACCTGGGCACACTGCTGTCTGGTGTTCAGGTGAGCATCAACCAGCACCCCCAGATCCTTTTCCTCTGCACAGCTTTCCAGCCACTCTGCCCCAAGCCTGTAGCACTGCATGGAGTTGTTGTGGCCAAAGTGCAGGACCCAGCACTTAGCCATGTTGAACCTCATGCCATTGGCCTCTGACCATCAACCCATCCTGTCCAGGTCCCTCTGCAGGGCCTTCCTACCCTCCAGCAGATCGATACTTCCCCCCAACTTGGTGTCGACTGCAAACTTACTGAGGGTGCACTCAATTCCCTCATCCATGTGATCAGTAAAGATATTAAAGAGCATGGGCCCCAACACCAACCCCTGCGGAACACCACTGGTGACCAGTCACCAGCTGGATTTCACTCTGTTTAACACCACTGTCTTGGCCCGGCCGTCTAGCCAATTTTTAACCCATCAGAGAGTGTAGGTGTCCAAGCCATGGGCTGCCTGCTTCTTCAGGAAAACACAGGCATCTCATTGATTAATAACTGAGTTTATCCTTTAAAAGCTCAATAATTTCCTGCAATAGTTCTAATTGTGCTTGTAAAACTTTTGAAACCAGATTTTTAGAAATTGTGTCAAGCTTCATGGTCTTAGAAACATACTGCATACATTTCTACCAATTCTATAAACTGCTTATGTCTATAAGATCATAAAGAGGAGAAAAAATGATCATATATATGTAGCCTCTGCAGTAGATCTGTAAAAGGGAGCTGAAGTACAGCTTCTTACATTGATTTATTGCAGGTATTGGATGCAAAGAACTTCTGAAATGTAGACCTTTCTTCTGTGTTTGCTAGATATAGACTCAACAGCCTGCCTATAAGCATCTATTTCAAAAAAAAAAAAAAAAAAAAAAAAAGAAAACTTGCTCAGAACATTTTGAAATCAATTTTGGTTGTTTCAAGAATCTAAATTTATCTAACACTTCAGTCTAAAAGTTCATGTGAAACCATTTGTAAGTTTTTAATTGGTTCTTGCCCTTAATTGAATTAGAAATACTGCAAAGAAAACTTCTTGGTCTTTTCCCATGCCACAACTACTGTAAGAAAATACATATAAAGAAACAGCAAGCTGCAGTCTTTGGAAAAGGTTTCAGTTCATTTCATCCAAAGGATGAATACTTCCCTAAATGTGAGGAGTGTATGAACTAGTGCATATTAACTATAATACTGAATTCATATTCAATAGCTTTTCTGTATATACAATCTGTCTTGTAATTCTTTACCTAGGAATAATTTTTACAGTAGAAATAAAAATTCCTCTAACTGCAGACTTCAGAGGAATTCTGCCATCTGCCTCACTAATCTGAGTCTTGTGATCTACCTGTATAGAAATTTACAGTTAAGTACTGTCTTTGCTTTTCTCTTCAATGACTTTTGAACCTTTCACCTGGCAAAATTCACCTTCCATCTAACCTTATGGAAAAGACTCCTTGCACACTTAAGCGTGTTTCTAGCTTTCTGATTGAGAAATAGTTTTATATAAAAGTCCATATGAAAGGTATAGAAAGAATGCCAGGCAAGTGCCTAGATGTGCTAAACGTAACTGTCTACTGCATGGAAGATTTACATACTCAAAGAACCAATTGTTTTATTGTTGAATGAAAGGAGGACATTGTCTGTAATTTTAATGTCTGAAGGTCAATTTAAGTATATATAAAATTATCAAATACAATACAATATCAAAATAGTAAATATATAAATATATACACCAAATACCAAATACAGTTAGTTCCATTCACACAGGTCATAGTCATAGTTAAAACAATCTTAGTTTTAGGTTGGATATTAGGAAAAACTCCTTTAGCGAAAGGGTTGTTAGGCATTGGAATGGGCTGCCCAGGGAAGTGGTTGAGTCACCATCCCTGGAGGTCTTTTAAAGACGTTTAGATGTAGAGCTTAGTGATATGATTTAGTGGAGCACTGGCTAATGTTAGGTTAGAGGTTGGACTATGTGATCTTGGAGGTCTCTTCCAACCCAGACAATTCTGTGATTCTGTGATTCTGTAATCTTACTGTTTATAAAATTTTTTATAAAATTTTGAAGAGTTGTTTCTCCTCACTTTTTCTTTTCCACCTGTTTATCCTTCTGCAGTTTTGTACTATTCCTGTGCTATTCATGGCCTTTTAACACCTGATTTGCTGAATACTAGAGGACTTATGTTTGACAATGTCCAGGACAATTAAGCCTAGACTTCATGTGGATTCTCTGTAAACATCAGTAACGCTACTGTATTAACGCAAGTGTTATTAGAATTCTGAGTTCCTGAATACGCTGTTTTCACAATATTTGAAGTGACTTCTGCTTCCATTCATTTTTATTTTATTTTCCAAATGCAAATGCTAGTCAAATAATTTTCTTGAATGGTTTTTAATAATTTCAGACTCTATTTTTTATGTAATTTAATTATGTAATTTATGTCTCACAATAAATGTAGATGATGCTATTGAGGGAAATATATAAAGTACCTGGATGCAAAGCTGTTCTCACAAATTGACAGTTCCAGCTCTTTGGGAAACATTTTTGATTAAGTATCAAATCACATAACTAGGTGCCATTCTGTAAGATTTTACTAAATGCAGAAATTTGGGCCACAATGAACAGCTGTGATGTCTGTTAAAATACTGGCTTTAATTTGAGGTATACGTTCTGTGGTAGTCATTATTTTGTGGAAACTAGATCTGCCCATTACCTTTTAAAACCTGTCTCAGGCTATTACTTGCTCTCAGCCCTTTAGTGTGTCTCTTGTACTTTCATGTTCCCAATTTCCTTCTTTCATATTTGATGTCAAAATTAAGGCCACAGCTAAGCCAGAAATTCAAAACACCAGTTGCTTTTTCTAATTTGTTTCTTGTCAGCCATCAGATTCTTACAAATGAGAACCAGGACAAGTTGCTTTAAGATTTCACAGCCTAAATTGTATTTGATGTGTTTTGGACCACTTCTTTGGCATATCTGATTTCATGCTTTTCAGGCTAACCCCTTGTTTCCTTGTGACAATGATGAAAATACTTGAACCTGTCCCAGCTGATTTGAAATAAGTGGGTTTCTTTTGGTAGCTTTGAACTAGTCTTTAAACGTTAAATGATGGTACACCTACTGAAAATCTATGTTACTCCACTGACTTTACTGGGAGCCAGGCTGCTGCTCAAATTGCAGTGTAATATGGAGATTATTGATGTATTTATATGCTTCTGAGAACCATCCAATCAATATTTTCTCCATCTCCATCACACCCTCAAGCCTGTGTCTTAATTTAGCTTTCCATTAGCTCAAATAGGATGCCTATTTTGCGTCAGTCCATGCTAATTATTTTTTATGTTACCATCTCTGTCTTCTTCTGGTTAGTTGATTCTATCATTTGAAAAGCCATCCCATACTTCTCACAGGTTTGAAGCCAATTACAACTGAAACTCTGACGCAGCCCTAACCTTTGCAGATTCCTCTGCAGGTTTTTGGCATCTTTACTTATAGATAAATAGATATATAGTTACATAGATAAATAGATAGGTATAGTAGTATGGTCATGAATATGACAGCTAAGGGAGGCAGACTCTCTTTATAGAGATTTCTAATTACAATTGCTCTTTAGGGAGTGTCAGAATAATTTTCTAAATAAAAAGTAGAATCCTAGAGCAATTTCCTTGTTTTGCCTTCTCATTGCAATGTAATCGTAATTGCAATGCTTGTAACACTACCTTGCTTGTAATGTTACCTTAGCTTAAGTTAGAGTCCATCATAATGTCAAGAATTTTCATTTTACAACAAGGCTTTTTCTACCAATACAAAGGGGTCCCTTTCTGTGGAGAAGTGCTCATTGCCTCATTGCTGATAAATGTTACAAAGAAACGTGTAGAGGAAAGATATTCAGCACAAACCAACAGATCACGCATAGAGCATTTTTATTTTGGAAAATGAACATATATTTTTACCAACTATTTTCAGGTACCTGTAGGTTTAGAAGGCTTTCCTAGTTAGATTTTTGTTTTTCAAAGCAATCAGTCAAGAGACATAGGTTATATGAAATGCCTTCTAGAGTGCTTTCTGGAGTCTGTAGTAGAGCAGATTGACTTGTTCCTCAAAACTGTAATTCTTATGTCATTTTGCTGACAAGTCTTCAGGATAATCTCCATACATGAAAATTCTTGTCTTGCATTTCAGTAGTAAGCATGAATTTTTCTCCATGGCCTACTAAATTAAGCAAGGAGACACAATTTCAAATCCTATTAGCTAGAGCTTCCAAACTGGAATGTGAACTGAAACTGTGGATCATTGCCACTGTGAATGAAGAATGGAAAATCTAAGAAAGGGAAAGATATAATTAACAGCAACATCAGTTCGTATCTACTTCAGAAATATGAATTAATATGGGATATTAATCTTTGTTGCTGTTTTTGACAGATATAAGCTATCTGCTTAGTTCATCATTGCCTTTTTTGGTACTAAGACAAGTGCTGGATAAAAATATATATCTAACTGATGTCTTTCCCTATTCAGAGAATTGTGTCCAAACCCTTCGTTTAGATTAATACCCTTCGGGTTAGTCTTCTGATAGTTTAGAAATATCATTGGTAAACCTAAGAACTAGAAAATAGTGAGCTGAAAAGTGAACTACCCGAACTGAAGAAATAAAAATATCATGAAAAGAAGTTATATCTTAAAACTGTTCAAATCATAGGTTGTTAAATGGATCATCTTAGTCTAGGTCTCTGAATTTAACAATGTTTTGAAGATATCTAACAACAACGTGCATACTAAGCCTAAGGAACTCAGGTAGCCTGGAATATCTTTCTTTTACATGTTATAATATTAAAAAGCTATATTTATATTTCTCTCCTGAGGGTGATGTCAGAATAAAAAGCCAGAATGGTATTCACTTGCATTTTTAAAATGCCAGTTTTTTAAACATGAAGAGTCTTCTGTTAACAATTGGGCTCTAAAATCCAAATGAACAAAATGTTTAACATGAAACTCAGCAGTTTCACATTAATAGATCCTGGCTGACATTATGAAACTTGGACATTATTGATTACAGTTCCAATGAGATGTACTAACTTTAATACAGTGTACTAGCAACATGTGCAGGCAAGCCAGATGCAAAACTGAAACATTATCTAAACAGAGTTGATTTCAAATGTTTCAAATGTAAATAACCCACTGGGTGGTCCTTGAGACTGTCAGCAGTCATTACTTTCTGCAGCATAAACAGGGCTGTCAACTAGGATTTCTGTCACAAAGATAAAAAGTCATTCTTCCCTAGTAAAGCCTAGGCTGTTGTTTTTAACTAAAGTCATGCACCTCCATGATAGATGAAGAGTTCCTTTCTGGATTTTACTAAAAGTATTTTCTAAGCTGCTGTGTAAAAACAGTAGATGTTAGAACAATGTAGACTAGGAGATAAGTAAAGGTTAATAGAAATAGAGGAGTAAGTCTTAAAATTCTGATACATTTAAATAAATGCATAAATTACATAGATTTGCTGTGTTTATTTTTTGAAGTCTACTTCAGGTAGCAAAAGTTTAAGAATGAAAATAGGTAATGATAGATAAGAAACCTATACCCTTGGATGAAAAAAAATCACTATATTTTTGAGCCTACTCTTTGAGTTAAAAATATGAACAGTATCAGTTTAAGTGATCTAAAGTATTAGTTGATCATAGGGATTTTTAGAACAGCTTTAAGTCCTCTAATCTGATTCAGATTTTTCAAAGGAATATTATTACAGTGCCCGCCTCTGCTTAGTTCAATGGCAGCTGAGTAATTAAAACATCTTTACAAATCTGGTGTGTTGTCTCTAATAACAAAATTGTTTATATAGCGCTATCTTCTGTATTAACAGTCACTTCTTGTTTTTTATCCTCTGAAATATACAGGACCATTGACATTAGCTTCCATGGAAACATGGCTTTGAACAGTGGAACACAACAAAGTTTATTTCTGAAGTTGTTAAAGATTTCCAATTGACTTCCCAAAAGTAAATAAAATTTATAGGTTCTCTTCAAGAGCTCGTTCAGATTTCCTCCTGGAAACGGATTGTCAAGTGTGTATATCTCCCTTCTGCAACTGTCCTGTGCAGTGCTCAAAAACAAGAGAACTTCATGCTCTAGTAAACTGCAAAGACGTGTTCTTCCTATGCAGGTGTTGTCCTTATGCCTAAAGAACAGAATATAGATTTGACATTCCATGAGAAAGTAATCCTTTTTAACCTGTATTTATGCTTGCTTACACAGTGCAATGAAAGACAATTAGAGTCTTATCAACTGAAAACATTAAAAATGTGGCTCATCCCTCCTGGTGCATTGACTCCTGAATTGATATTATGTTCCTTAGTAACTTTTGACTGAGGAAGAAAGGGAATTCTTCCTCTAGAGTGTGATCTTGAACCTTAAAATCTAAGGAAATGATATACATTTTAATGTAATAATGAAAATAGTGGAAAACATTTGTCAGGGCTCCAGGGTAAATCCGCTCTCTCATACTTTTGTCACAGGGAATATCGTCACAGTTCTTTTAATCTTAAACTGCTCCCATGGTTGCACTTCTTTGTTTCCAGATGGAAAGACATCTAACTAAGCTCTATTTGACACTGCAAAAAATATCCCTTCATCTGTGAACCTATGACCAGTGATGCACAATTAGCTTTCTTCAAAGTCTCTTATTCATTTAGAGATAAATGCAGAAAAAGTTAAAAAAACAACAACAACAACAACAACAACAACAACAACAACAAAAACTTTATTCATCTCTCTTTATTCTTTATTTATATGTTCTGTAAATTCTGTGTAGCATTGGGGTTTTTTTGCTTGTCAGATTGCCTACATACCTCTTTTCTTTTTCTTTCCCCACCCTTCTCTTTCAATATGTTCCCCATTTCATCTCAAACAACCACAAGATATCCACTTCACCTTTCTTTCCTCAAAATATTTTATATGATCCTTTTGACCCTTGTGTTTCTGTCTTGGAAAAATACCTGTTTAACATAGCTGGCATCCTGAAACAGCATTTTCTTATTTAAATTGAGCACTGGTACTTTTGTCTTAAGTTGTCTATAGCAGGTTATCTTATATTGTGCCACTGTTTTTTTCTTGCTACAGAATCTTCCAATTTGCATAACTGTGTAAAATAATTCTTTGAACAGCCCAGTACATTCTATTGCTGAAAGGAATTCAATGGCCAAGCCCAAATAAAATCAATAAATTAGAGATGCCTATGACAGTACATTGACATTTATTGCATATTTTTCTTTTTGTGTCACATTTAACTTTTGTTCTAATGTCAATATATTTTAAATGGATCTTTAGTTCAGCAGATCACATCAGCACACACTCTGAGGGCAAGGAAGCTGTAGGTATCCCATACAAGTTTCAGTAGGAACAAAAACAAACAAACAGCCTTTAGTGAAGTGAGATGAAACCTTCCCAAGTATCACTCAAATAATGGGCAAACTTAACTGAAAAGAATCTATTGCAAGGCTTCATACCAGAACAACAAGACCTTAAGGAAGTATTGCACACATTGCAGTGGACATTGGAGGACTGCAATGGTATCTATGTTTTGTGAAACAAGTGAATATATGTTAGTGAAATGCCTATAAAATTCCCCTATTTATGTGGGAAAGGTGCATATATTAATTAATGTTTATTCATATCTAGTTTTTCCAGCTTGTGATTTTCAGTTTAAGGCTATACAATTATAAATTCAGCATACTACAAGCACTTATATTAACCATCCACAGGTTTTTTTCCTTACATCACATTTTTATTTGAGCTCTATCCCAAACTTACAGCTATGTGCATACAATGGGAAGACCTAAATAGCTAAAATGATGGAAACAAGGGGCTCATCCTTGCATTAATACCAAGAAGTGTTTAGGGGCCAGTGTCTCACTTTCTGTGTCCTGAAAGGGGAATATGTCCATTTCTCGGTGTGTGTTCTTTTCTGATTCTTTGATTAAGATCTGTAATTTTTGTTTTTACAAAAGTTTTCAACAGACTGAAATGTTCCATTAACTACTCCCTTTCACAAGAATTTCCCATTTTTAAAACTAAATAAAATAGAATGTGTTTAGATTTACTTTTTTTTTTTTTTTTTTCCAAAAATGTGAAAAAAAGGTTGAAGGATAATTTCAATAAAAATGGGGGAAAATAATTTTTTCTTTACTCAGAGGGTGGTGAGGCACTGGCACAGGCTGCCCAGGGAAGCTGTGGATGCCCCATCCCCGGAGGTGTTCAAGGCCAGGTTGGATGGGGTTTTGAGCAACCTGGTCTAGTGGCAGGGGGTTAGAACTAGGTGATTTTTAAGGTCCCTTCCAACCCAAACCATTCAGCGATTCTATGATTCTACAATTCTTCAAGTGTATATCAAATGTTCCAGCTCCCTGAGACTGCTTCTACTGTTCCCAATTCAACGACATTTTATAGCTTAACTTCCCATCTGTGAATTAACTCTGTTATCCTAGTCATTCAGTAATTTTCTTACATATTGCTTTTAGATTTGCGTTTATGCATTTCATGGACATTCAGAGCAAAGAAACATAAATAGTGGTATAAAAAAGGATTGAAATCTCTGCAGCAGAATGTGTATGTCATGAAATCTGTAAACATGCTCTTTATAATTATAGACCTTTCACTTTTTTTTTTGTTCACCTGGCATTATTGTTATTTCAGTACAGTTCAAAAGCCCAGCAATTGTTTATAGTCAAGAAAATTCTAACTTTCTCCTATGCACTATTGTGCTGATGTATCTGTCTTGCATATTAATACACTGAAGTAAGCTGAAACTGTGATTGCTAAGAAATAAGATTTTTTTTCAAATCCTGTTCCTCAGTATCTTTATTATAAATATTATTTGACTTTATTAAATTAGTGCCAGAAGGCTTTACTGCATAAGGAGGTAATAAAGTGGAAGGACTGGACAAGCTAAGGGTATATTCTATGTAGCAGTTTTTATTAGTGCCTCTGTGTGTGTGTGCATCTATATGTAGTAAGTGTTGAGGAGGTAATGCTGGACTGAACCTCCTTCATTGGATTATATCAAGTCTTGCCATTTATATCATTATTATATTATTAGCTGATGTTTATTTTCATAACTGTTCTTTCACTAAATCTGTAATAAATAAATAAATATATAAATTATTAAATAAAATAAAGAGCCTGCTTTGAAGTTCAGGGTTATGTTGTGCTGGGAATAGTACTTAGAAATTGGCTGAAATACAACAGAAGAGGGAAGGGGCTGAGCATGGGAATTCTAAGGCTGAGAGAATCGAAAGCCATAGACATTGTGAAACTCAGGTCCTGTGACCTTTAATAACATAGCTTCTCTTCCCTTGCACTCCACAAGCATGATTTGCTTGCATGAATAATATCTAAAGGATCAAAGCTCTAACTTGATGCTGTTGGACATCTTGGCATCATTTGGTTTTGTCTGCTGTAAGATCTAATTTTGCTTTGATTCTAAAGGGAAAAATTAGAAGACCAACATCCCTACATAGTCACTGGAGATGGGTAAGTGCTTCCAGGGAGGGCCACTTAGATAGTGTTAGTAAAATGGCTAAAGAAGACAAGGTAGATAATGTACTTGTGAAATATAACCATGCCATGGGGTTCTTGACAGAGACTTGGGTGCATGTTAAGATTAGTCAAAGAAAGATAAACTCATGGTGGAGTTCTTGCTAGTTTCATTTGGAATGTTAATAGCCCAAATTAAACAGTGTAGAGTACTCCAAATACCAGAGCAATGAAAAAGTTTACAGCAATGATATCAACATTTGGAATATCCATATTTTTTCAATCTGTTCATTTCCCATGACTTTCAAGATACTTGCACATTGCCAAATATAACACAGGGTGCAGATATGATTTAGGCCTGATTTTAATTTGAGCGCCTGGGTGTGATTCCTTCACTGATGTTACCCCACAAATCCAAAATAGAACCAAAACAATATTGCTTTCAATTATAAAACAGTGTATATGCCCATAACTGAAACAAACTTCCAGGTTACTGTACACAGCAAGAAAGCCAAAGACTGAATTGGTACAGAAGAATTGTCCCTTTAAGAACGGTGATTTGGTAAGATCAACACAGAAAGATGTAAACCCTGTTAAACTTGTATCTTCCATGGGCAAATGGTAAGTAAGTTGTTCTCAAAGATTGCCAACCTGTCCTTTTCATCTACCGAATTCAGGTTTTATATGCAGCATTCACATCGAAGATAATGGTACGAGATTAAGTGTAATCTCTTCAAGTTCTAATGACACCTTTTTCATAAACAGAAGTGATCAAGAACCAGAAAGCCAAGGCTGAGAAAATGGCAAAGCATCAGGGAGAGACAAAAGTCTGGAAATTTGTGTCCAGTTCATGAATCTGCCATTTGTTAGATACAATCCCTTGTTTCAGCCAACCTTGTTACTCAGTCTTCTCCAAAAACAATGTTGGGAACATGCTGTTTTTCAAACACTTCAAGGACTAATACATGAAAGATATTGAGTATAGGCATATTTAAAATATAGAAATCTATTTCTACAACACTCTTGTGTTGACACTCTTCTACATTCACTGTGTTAGTAACTTGGCAGTAATGGTCAACTTAATACTTGAGTGCAGTGCTTTCACAGGTGGTTCTGTGCTAGTAACTTCTTTAGGGCACAGGGCAGTAACATGATGAGCTCCTTTTAGTCTCCATGCCGTTGACAAAAATAGAAACAAATGAGTCTATTCTAAGTTGTTCTGTGCAATCAGGTTATGGAAGTAACTTTGACACTGAACTTCAAAACTTAAAGGACATCTACCAAAAGTGGTACAGGAGTACTGTTCTTACCGCTGCACTAACTGAGCAGACCTAAGTTTCACAGGAAGTTAATTTCAAAGTTACAGAAGTTGTTATCTTACTATGCACCCACAGAATAATTGATATTCTATCCTAGAGAAGACTTGCCATCTTGGGTAAACCCCAGCTGTCCATCACTCCAAAAGCAACCCTTTGGCCCCTTTATATTTTCATAATTATATGAATGTTATAAAAAAGAAGTAAGAACATGGGAAAGGAAAAATAAGTTTAAAATAAGCATTGGAACTGTGGGAACATGGTAGGGGAATAGTAGTGAAGGCAATAGATCTCGTCCACAGCAGCACTGAGTGCTGTGTGAAATTGTGTCATGTACGTGATGATTTTGTTATGAAAGGCAACATCACCTGGCTTATGTGAAAGACAACAGGAGCTACAAAAATAGGTCTTTCTTAGAGACTCCAAAAATGACCATAATTTAGTGATTACTGAGTCCAAGGCCAACAGAAGGCCAAACCACGCAAATACACCTTATACTTCAGCAAGCTTGGGTGCTGACTGTTTGCTGGAGGCAAAAATTCTTATTGTTGTTACACAAAAGCATCCTATCTTTGAGCTTAGAGAGACCTATCCTGAAACATCTGTGGAAAGCAGATTATTACATGAATCAAGTATTACACGAATGTGAAATCTAGACTGGAGGTTCTAAGAAAACAAAACAACAACAACAAAAAAAAACCAACAACAACAAAAAACCAGCAACAACAACAAAAAAAAAGCAGCTCACTTTTATTCCTTTTCCATTGTGGCCCTTAGAAGTCTTTTAGTGAATACTGAAATGCAAAAAAAAAAAAAAAAAATTATATATAAAAAAAAGGGAAACTAGAATAGTTTATACACTGAAAAGGTTTGATAAAATTGCTCTTGAAATCACTAGGAATCTTTTCATTAACTTTATATTGAATGCCTAAGGACATTTTTTCTTTTAAGAAATGAGCTGCCTCACTGAACTTATTTGAAGAGTTTGGGGTAAAGTAAAGGGCATTTAATTTACAGAGCTGTTGGCTAATGTGTTAACATCCATAGAGTTAGAACATTCACAGCCCCAGGCAAATCACAGATGAAAAGATACCATCAATGTCAGCAAGAACAGTGGTGGACTCTGTTAGCTCAAGAGCATAGGTTGTACCCATATTAACCATCCACTTATCTTCTGCTGTTGGTGGCGTGGTGTTTTTTTGTTGTTGTTTGTTTCTTTGCTTCTTTGTTTGTTCTGTTGTTTGTTTGCTTAATTCTTTAAATGTTCTAAATTAAATCAATATCATTGGTACAGTGTGGGAAGCTTCTTGAGATATTTTTGCAAGACATACAAGACACTACTTCCCAAAGTGCTAGTTTCCTCATGCACATTGAGCAGGAGGAGGCAAAGCCAAAGCTGTGTGGGACAATGGGAAAGGGGTAAGGAATATGGCACTACTGGAAGAAGTTCCTGTGATTCCAGACAAACAGAGAAGATAAATAGTATCTAAGTAGCTAACACAGTTTTACTGGTCTGCTTCAGTCTGGTCTGCTGCCAAGGAGCTGCTGTCTTACTGTCAGACGTCACTGGGACTTGTGAGGAAATGAGGAGCTGAACTTGGGAACCAACTGTAGAATAAAGAGGAGAAAAAAAAAAAAAAAAAAAAAAAAAAGATTGTATCAGAAGATTTACACCAAAAATGTGTCCCAATATTTTGCAGTTGTTGTGTCAGCCTCATTTTATTTTGGGAGTTGTCTTTTGGATCTAGGAGGAAAACAACAAAAGAACTGAAAAGTCTATCTTCTTCCATAAACGAAGGATAAACTGCAAGCCTGTTTTATGGAGTTTCTAGTGATATTAAATATTTTCTTTTTTTATTTCTCCTCATCACCTTCCCATAAAGCCAAAAGCATATACACTAAATTTGGTACAATACAGAGATTAACATTGCCTCCATGCAAGGACTACAAAGAAATCCATGAAGACAAAATGATTAAAACTCGGAAGCCCTGTCAAGAAAAATGACAACTCACATGTGTTTGTTTGTAATTTTTGATAGCAAAACTTTCCCTCCCACAGATTATTAGTGGCTGCCTCAATTGCTGGTTAGGGTGAGCCTGCCATGATATCAGAATGAACAATAAATAGACAGCATTCGAGTGTGAGCAAACATGCAAGCAATGGGCTGTAGAAATCTCAATGAATCAGTTCTCCTTTTGACTTTCACACATATATCCCTAATATGTGTGATTTCCAGACTTCATCTGAACTAAATAAAAAAAAATATTTCTTCATGTTTGCTGTCCTGGATTGGATTTTTTTCCCCTTGCTTTTGATACACCAGGTTTCTTCCTTGCACAATCAAAGAAAAATGGGCTTTAAGCTCAATACAAGATTCATCACATAGGCAAGAGACAGAAAGATACATTTATTGTCACTTTTCTTCTTAGATACTTCTGCAGCACAGGACAGCTATGATTACAGGAAACATACCCAGATAATTAGTTTTTTGTTTGCTTGCTTGTTTGTTTGTTTTAAGGAAAAGCACAAAGACTATCTCACAATCTCAGATGATTCTTAAGACACAGAAAATTGATACAAATATTTAAATACATGTGTTTAAATTTATGTGATGTCACAATGATGATGTTGGTGTAAGCTTCAGAGATTTTAATATGCTTTTAATTTTTTTTTATCACATCATTAGCTGAGTATCTGGGCTTTACAATGTGGAATAAAATTTACAAATGAAATAATATGCAGAAGGGATAAAGTCTTCATAAAAGAAATATATTTTGAGTATAGTTTGGCTTCCATTCAAAAATGCAGAATTCTGATGGCTCAGTTCATTTCAGTGGGAGCCTTGTTCTCAGACAGTCTAAACTTTGTGATCAGTGGCAGCCAGCAGAGCAATAGCTAACTCGTCTTTTGATAGATGGAGGTTCTCGTTAGCCAGTTGGATTAATAAACAGTTTTGAAATGATTTTTTTATTCCCTTTTACATTGACAATACTTGCCATCATTGAAAGTTTGAATTAGAAAAGAATATTGCATCTTCATTTTTGTATTCATACATTACATTTAAAATAGAGTGTTTTGTTTTGGATTCCTTTCATTTTCTTTGAACAAACGTTTGTAATATTTCTTTACTTTTGAACATACCATGTTCAAAACATGAAATGTTTTAAGACGATTAATTAATTGTTAAGTTTTTGCTTTTTTGTCACAAAGGTAAATACGCATCAAAGAGAGAGGTTTACAAGACAATGAACTCTCTTGATCTTAAGATTATGTCCTGAGTGCTAACACCTAGCATCTGAAACAGGGAGAAGTAACTAAAGAAGTGTGTCTTGTTGACACTGGAATCAAAAAAGCAAGGTTGATAGCAGAGTGAAGGTTGCTAGACACTGACAGCGTCAGCTGAAAACACACAATCTCATTCTTTATAGGTGAAAGATGCATAGATATATAATATTTCTCATTAGAAATATATTTAATGTGTGCTTAAGTCACAGTGGAATTCAACAAATATTTTATTTTATAGGGTACTTCAGTTTCTTTGATGAACCAGGACCTAAGCAAAGTAGTTTTATAAAGAAAAAAAGACTCTTTCCTAGTCTTGATATTTTTTCATCTCTAATGGCAATATGGGAAAAATACACACACACAAAATACTTAAAAGAGAAACAGGGAGAAGAGAAAAATGGCAAAATTTAGAACAAGAAATCACTGCCTGTTTTCAATTTCTCCCTTTAGCTTTTAAAAGGTAGGCACCGTAGATTTTGAAAACAAGAAGGATGAAAACAATTCAGAAGAGTTCATAAGGTTTGCAAGCAAAAAGCAAATAAATTACCAAAAACAGCTGACTTGTACTGGTTCTTCAGAATGACATCTTGATAAATTTAAGGGACCAGATGGACAAGAATGTTGAACTGGAAGAAATACTGAAGATAAGACCAAGGAAGTCATCAGCCTTTATTTTAAGTCCCTTAAGACTTATTTATTTATGTATTTTCCTGCCACTGTGGTATAAACCTAAAGAAAGTACTGACTACCCTCACATTAATTTTTATAAATTAAGTTTTTTTTACAGGTAGAACATTTTCAACTTGATCATACACAGTGTTTATGGAAATACTTGCTAGGAGGAGAGACAACTTTATCAGGTTACTTTTCATAGAGTTTTTTTTTTTCTGCAGATCTCCTAGGAACTGCTAGGTGTTCAGCATTGCTGAAAGATTTGGGGTGAAATCATGGCCAATGGGAATTTTGCCATGAACTTCAAAAGAGTAAGATTTCATCCTAGATCTTATTTATCTAGCAAGAAGGAGCTTGTTTTTCTATTCTTTTGTGTGTGTGTGTGTGCGCACAGACTGTCAGCATTACATGAGACAAACCATCCTCATTTCCAGAGGGCCTTTCAAAAGCCGGGTGATTGCCAAAATTGCAAATCCAATTTGTTCACAGATTGACCAGTGTGTGATCATTCCAATTATACTTGGCACATGTCAAGTGGAAGAATCAAACCTCCCTGTTTTTGGATCACTTATAAACACTTCAAAAAATAAACTTCTGATATAATTAGCTGTTGAAATGCTTGGCAGGCTGCCCTCAAAAGAATCCCCACCAGAAGAAAACACCCTCCCTTGATTATTCCTGAGCATGTTCTTCAATAAACCAGTCAGACCTTGTCCCCTGCACCTGTGTTGATTAGTGCAAGCCTCCCCACTGTCTGTGGATACCCCAAAAGACTAGTTTTCCCACAAGTGAGGTTCAGGAGCTGTGTTGCTTGAGACCTGGACAATGTGACAAGGTCATTCCCCTTCCCGATTTTACCCTACACAAGCTATTGCTTAATCCCAGCTGCAATCTGAATATATGCAGCAGCACTTGTTGAAACCCTAATCCTTCAGTAACTCTGTTACTGGTAGATGTTGAGTTTTTTGGACATCAGTAAAAGGGCATGGCCCTACCTGTCTGAAATCCTGCATAGGAGCTACCTTTTGGAGCAAATGTCTGCCTTTTAAAAAAATCCTTCTTTTCTGCCTTTTGCATAATCCAACCAAAAGGAAAAGGAAGGAACAAGGCACTCATTTTTGCTGCTATCTTGAAACACAAAAGCTCTCACTCTTATTTCTTTATGGTTTTCATTTTCCTTCCCATTGTCATGATAATAGCTTCAAAACAATCAGAAGCTCAGAAACAGGAAAA
Source organism: Netta rufina (assembly GCF_964035555.1). Classification (NCBI taxonomy): domain Eukaryota; kingdom Metazoa; phylum Chordata; class Aves; order Anseriformes; family Anatidae; genus Netta; species Netta rufina. The sequence goes on along the minus strand of NC_140125.1, from coordinate 100,753,147 downwards.
AAAAAATGCTACTGAAAGAAGGAAAGCAGAATAGCAGGTAAATATACAATGAAACCCAAGCTTATTTAGCAAAAACACATTTCTAAGAACAGTTTGGCAAGAAAGAAAATGTGCATTTGGACTTTTTAAAGTCACTTTTTACGTTATAGTCAGAACACCGGGGACCTTCTACTGGTTAAGCTTTAAAATACATTACTTCTGGAACCAATTCATAGTCTTCTTGTGCTCCAACTTCCACTCTATGCTGTTGACTCCCACCCTATTTCTATAAATTCAAGTCTCAAGATCATTCAGATCTTGAACCCTCTTTGTGCTTGTTATGTTTCTTAATGTTCTGCCTTTTTAAGCAAAGTTCATAAATACCCATTTTATGTGCTAAGGTCACCAATAAAAATATTAAATCAGACTTATCTTATGACAAATATCTGTCAAAAGAATATCTGCCAAAAAAACAACAACAACAACAAAAAAATCATCTCCATAGATACCTGCTCAAAGCAACACATCACTTTTTCTCTGTTAGGTATTTCCTTCCTGATCATCACTTTCTATTTTCTTCATCTTCTCTATCTCAGTTTAGCTCTCATGTAGGAAATGATCAAAGGTTACATCAAGTGTTTTAGACAAGTCTAGATAGATTGCTTTTGGTTCATCACCCTTTCCCAGGAATAGCTTATCAAAAAAAGCGGCCAGATAAGCCTTGCATAATCCATATTTGGTAAATATCGTTGCACTTCTTCCACATGTTTACTTGTGTTTTTCTTCAAAATGGTTCTAAAATCATGAATACTGACAAATGAATTGGTTGATGCCAGGTTTGTGTTTTTCTTTCATTAAATATAGTTAGTAAGTTTATTATTCTCTAGTCAAAAGCTACCACAATCAGTGTGATGGATGTATTTATAAGTTTCTACTAGACTTCAAGCTCCATGAACCAGTTCTCTAACTGTTCTGGGATCATCTGATCACTCCAGATGAACAGTGGTAAGCTAATTAACACTGTCAGCTGTCTTGTACACAGTAATGTTCACATCCATAAATCAGCTCTCCCTATTTTGTATCTATACAGTCTTTCCATTGAAGACTGGTAAACCACTTTATTTTAGAAGTATCTCAACAAGGGAAAATCAAATTTTGAATTTAAGTTCATGTACTCCATGTAAATTATGAGATCACTACCCAAAGACTGCTCTTCTGAGAGAAAAATAATTACAAGTGTAAGTATATATAAACCCTACCACAAGTTTTATGAAAATAGCTTTCAGTAATCTTTATACCTAGTAAAATAATGAGATCCCCCTCACACCTTTCCACATAAGGAAAAGAACTACTTCCCAAACAACAGGCTAAAAACTAATTCTTAACATCCTCTAGAAGACTGAAGGTTTTTTATATCTCTACTTTTTTAAGGCAGCGTAGCAATCCCCACTTGTATGAATGGTGTTGAGACACACTGCCTTTCCTGTACAAACCTGCATTTCTGGATATCTGTAAATCAGCCCCTCAGATCATTCTAAGCAGAAACTTGGCTTCCAGACTCTCAACACAAACGAAAAGGTTTTTCTTTTCTTCCTGCATTTGACAAAACTAGATTTGATAGCGTGTAAGCCATGCCACTGGAATGCAGTAAATAAACAAACATTTAAAAGATATATTAGCAGACTCGGATAGTTTGTTTACCTAGTTTCAACTCAAGTGGCCGCAGTTTAAGGCATAGTTCAGTTATTTAGCTGTACTGTGACTTCCAGCATCCTGTCCCCTCACTGAAGGAAGGAGTGTGAGCAAAGAGCTTTATAACATGTAGGAGTAGGCAGGAACAGCAGAAACAGAGAAGCACCAAAACATCAGGGCTATGTATCAGAGATTGTAGTACATGCTTGAATCCCACATTCACCACATTCCTGGTGAAGCTTTGCCAATGGTTCCTGAGTGCAGTGGGTACTGTAGGCACTGCTTATACTTACACAGAGTGTGAAGTACTGGGCAAGGAGACCTAAATCTCCCCATCCCAGAAGGTAAGCCACTGCTGTTCCATTTTCATACCATTTCCATATGTGGGGAGAAATACAGAACATGGAGAAAGAAGGTAATGGACCAATATTCCAGAAATTCCCAATTATTCCCTCCTTTCAGGGGTCTAAGGCATCAACACTGCATTTCAGGCCATAAAGTTCTCTGAGTGCTATTGCTCAGTAACAGGGAGTGTCTTCCCTCAGAGTCCTTCCTGGGGTCAGCGCTATGAATATCCCTTCCAGCAGAGCAAGCTGGGGCAGGCAGCAGCCACAGATGGCATTTGGCTTGGAGAATGTTGAGTTATGTGAACATCAGCTTTTGCAATCTGATTCATAGCCTGAATGAACGCTGCAAGTTTGCAGATTGGTATGCAAACACATTCAATGGTAGATTGCAGCCTTATTAGCACTCTTATTTAATCTGGAGAGATTCAAATTACAATGAACATAAAAGGCCTTAGGAATCCCCATTCCACTTAAATTTCAACCCTTCCTCCCCATTCTCTGTTCCTTTCCAGAAGGGTTTGGGAGTCCAAGTTTTAGAAAGGTAGTAAAAGAAAAACAAATAATTGTGTATCTGTTGGACTGCCACAGCCTAATTAAATTGATTACTTCAATTCCCTGTGGAAGGAAAATGTTGTCTTCTACTAACTACAAAGTTAATCAAGAGTCTTGAAGAAAAAGTCATGTTGTAGAAGAGGGAAAAAATACCCAACCCCTATGCTCTCTTCTCCTCTAACTTCAACACTAAGGTAGAGTCATTCAGCTTTGCTTGGACTTGTGAGGCATCTGTTTCCCTTCCATGGCCACACAAGGAAATGGACTTCTCTAGGGGATCACACTGGTAGCCTCACAGCATCTCAAGGCATCAGTTGAACTTCTTAGTTCAGCCTAAAATAGATTACACACAGCTTAAAGGTGTGGAAAAGACTCAAAAGTCTGCTTAGTGAAGGTGTAGGTAAATAAAGACTTCAACTACTTAAAAATTATAAAAGAAATCTAGTAGACAAGGCCACCACTCTGATCTAAACAACACAGACATTATTCAGAAGGTCCGCACAGGGCAATAAGCAGTTTTTCCTCACTGGACCACCCCTAAAGTATCTTTCTGAGCTTTAATGACCACCAGTGCAGCAGCCTCTTAAAGCAAGTTTCCCAGTTGTGCTGCTTCTGTTGACAACAGTACAAATGATACATGTGGAGAAGGTCCCATAACTGCACTTCAAGCTGCAAAGCAAGCCAGAAAGCTCCCATGGTTTGGTGTAACTATGCTAAAAGCTAAAAAAGTCTAAATGTAGATGGAAACACATTTTGCTGTGCCTATGTTAGGCAGAATGAACAAAAGTTAGTGGTTGTATCTGGAAATACTTGGGTTTGCTCTCTTGTGTTATAGGCAATAGAAAAGCTTGTTCCTACTAAGCTTTCTCTTCCAATTATGTTAAACTTTTGTCTTTCTTTTCTTTCACTCTTCTGGGACTAACAACCTTATTACCTATTCTCTTCTAAAATCTCTAACTCTTTACTTCTTTCTCTCAAATTGTGTAGTTCATTAAAAGAATTAACTCAGAGCAGTTGTTTTTTTTCTTAGCTTTTTTTTTCTGTCTGTTAAGTATCTTAACTTCAAGTTTGCTGCTTCTAATTCAGACCCCAAGAAGGGTTAATCATTCCAAGCTTGCTTGTCTCACTTGCATAGAGGTTTGCAAAGTACCACACAACAAAGGCCTGTACATTTTAGTGGTACATGTTGAACAGACCTCTTGAGTTATAAGAAAGATGTAATAAACAATATTAGTTCCTATGGTATATATATATATATATATATATATATATTTTTTTTTTTTTTTTTCAGAACTGCCATCAAGAAGACAAAGTGATGTTTTATGTCCTTAATCACAATACTGCTTCCTTAAGACAATGAAAAATTTTGCACCTTCTGTCATTGATTTTCAAAGATCTGGTCATGTGTTACATTATATGTAAAATCTGGTCATCACCTCTTTTCAAATGAAGTCCTATGTTTCCAAACTGCTTGTTTCGTGTAGCATGAAAGCCTTTAGAGAAACTTTTTCCCAGGACTTGATCTTCTATACTGTTTTAAGCCTGTAAATACATATGATTTTTTTTTTCTCTAGTTGTATCCTTGCTTATTTTTGCACTTGTCATTTTTATTTATGTGTTTCTGTTATAATTACCTAGTTAAGACATTTGTTCTGATTTACTTTTTCTCTAAAAATTTCATAATCAAGCCCTCTTCAATTTGCTTCTTTATTTAAATTCTAATTACATTGTCACTATTTTGGAATATAAGAATTATGTCTATGTGCATAATTCATAACTTGGTTCAGTAGCTGACCTCTGAAATATGGGATGATGAAAGTTTATGGCAAGCCTAAAGTGATTATTAATTCAGAGGTGTAAATGTTGGCATAATTTTTAAAAACTGCTTTTGCTCAAACTAAGCATGAATCCAACCCAAAGTGATTTAATTTGTTTCAAATTATCCAGGTTTTATTATGATTGCATTTTTAGTTGGAGTCAAATCTGAATTCATCAAAGAGCACCAACCTGGTATTCTAGATGCCCTCTTACTCGAGCAACACTATAAAGATAATATTTTGCTTTAAAAATGCATATTTGTGCTGCCATCTGAGACAGCTGTCATGAGACCAATGCTGTTAGCTGATTGGGCAGCCAAGGGCAGAAGTGATAGCTGGCTTGTCCTTGTGTTGGAGCAACAGAAGCAGCTTCTTCTGCTACAAGATATTTTCCATCTGATTTGAAGCTGAAGACCTTACCTAGGACTCAAGTGGGTTGAACACAGTGTATAAGGAATTAGATCACTCACTTCCATGCTCTGGGAATTACCTTAATGGTTAGAGGCATATTACAGGACCTAGGAGGAAATACAGAGAGTCTGTACCAGAAAGACTAAAAATCTAATATTTGGCAGTGCTGTTATAGCTCTGGGGTCTCTGCGTCAAATAGATCCATGGGTGTAATTAGGCTTCCCTGTATTTTAGCTGTTCTCTCTGATCTGAAACCAAACATTTTTCCTTAATAAACAAATTGAAAAGACTTTGTCATGACTATTAACATACCCTGAACAGTATGAATTGCAGGCATGATTTTCAAAACCATTCTTTGTTACTCTAACTGTGACTTTGGAAATCAAAAATGTTCTGTACCACCATTATTGATTTCAGTGAAACCACTTAAAAAACCTTTATTTTTGTTCAGGCTACTGGCATTATGCCCTAGATCTGAAGTTAAAATTATGTTCATATTATTTTCCCAGACAGAGACCAGTCTCAGCATTTTTGAATCAATAATTTTCCTATCCTTTCCACATATAAAATGGTTCTGTTTTCTCTTTGGTTTCTCCATAAGTCTTAAGATACTGTCAGAATACAACACGATTTATATTCATTGTGCTTCGTGTATGTTTCCCAAAGGTGCCAAAACAATAAACCCTGGATAATAGATATAAGCTATTGCTGATTACTCAACCAAGAAATATATGACAACCGTGATAGCATGGTTTGTTCTTAGCAATTATTTGTATTCTCTGAGAGATGGAAACTATTCCAGAGCTTGGGAGCACAAAGCCTCTAATCCTACCATTAGGAAGAGAAGAAAGTCACTGCACAGCCAGGCTACAGAGATTGCTCATCTCTTTGTCATTGTATAGGGGCAAAGGCAATTATTTCTGTTGAGCCAGGGCACAGGTTTCTCTCTGAAGGAACGTCAGGCTGGGTGCGCTTAATTTCTCCAGGGAGAAACATAATTTATCCTATTCATAAGCAAGTAAGGTTAACAATTAACTTAAGACGAGCCTGTATAAAGTAGATGGTAGAAGGCAAAAGAGCTGGAACCTCAAGTGTCTGCCAAACAACAAGACAAGGGCACATGGATCAGGGCAGGCAGCCTCATGCCCTCTCCATCTCCATCAAAGGTCAATCAGGCACAAGCTGCTTCACCAATGAAGGTAGAAGACAAGAGCTGTGTGGAGCAGAAGCATGATGTAGCCACTTTCAGTGGGGCTGTGGGTGGAGCAGCAGCTGCTCAGGAAGGTGTGCACAATGACCTGGACCTATGGTATAAGTGCTACTTAGGCAAGCAGCTGAGGAAAGAGACCACTGAAAGGTGGAGAAACCCTATGAAGATGTGTGATATGAAATTTAAAATGAAACACTGTTATTCTATCAGCAAAATATTTTTAGTACAAATGGCTCTCATATTATAAGCACTTGCAGTAACTGCTCTCCAGAGACCAGCAGAGAAACTGTGGACCTGGAAATCTCACGGAATGAAAGGCACTCAGTTCTCTCCCAGCAGCATAGTGTTACAGGCAACATTCAGAAAACATGTCTGAGTTTAAAAATAAAGCAAATAAACAAGTAAGAGCATTGCCCTCCACCACTCCCCAGCACAGATATCTTCCTGAGAAATGAACTGGCTGGAGAACTTGTTCTTGAGATTGCCAAACCTGCAACATAGGACAAAATTCAAAATTCATGCCTTTTTTTTTTTTTTTTTTTTCCACCTCACCTGAGCTCCCTCAATAGAATAAAGGCTGCACCCCAAACATTCAAATCATGTTCTGGAGAAGACTATTCCACAGCTGAGAACCACTGAAATGCTCTGAAACTTATCACTAAATTTGGGAAAAGGGTTAGACAGGCTCTACTGCTTAGATTGAAAGGTCTTTTCATGATTCTTCTCATCCTTTTTTCTATCTAAATAGTAAACTTCCTAGCAGGAACAGGTTCTTTCATTATTACTGGGATTGTAGGTGCTGGCAATACAATTACTCTGACAGTGCAAGGTCCCACCATGTCATCACAGATCAAGCTGCTATTTATTCACAGAATGGCCAAGGTTGGAAGGCTGTGAAGCATTCCCTATGAAGCAGGATCACCTACAGCACCTTTTGCAGGATGGCATCCATTCTGGTTTTGAGTATCTCCAGAGAAGGAGACTCCACAACCTCTCTGGGCAACATGTGCCACTGCTCTGTCACCTTCACAGTAAAGTGCCCTCTCAGATGTAACTTTTTGTGCTTCTTTTTTTGCTCATTGCACAACCCACCTTCATCTTCCTCCTTTCCCAATAGGAGATAGGACCTACCTCTGAGCATAGGCACATTTGCATTTACAGCACAGCTGACTTCTTTACAAATTAATCCTAATTTTGGAAGAACCCTGTTATGAGAACTAAATCTCTGGAGTATTTTTTGTGCAGAGTTTGACCAAAGACTCTCTGTTTTCTGTTTGTTTGTTTGTTTGTTTGTTTGTTTTTACATTCATTTCTGTAATCTCATGTGGGTGGGTAGAGGGGAAGATAAGAGGAAATTTTTGTAGAGGTGTTTTAGCTTGAACATACCTTGTGAAGAACACACCATTGAAAACTTGGTCCTCAAGCTCAGCAGCTGCATCCCAAATGCCTGATGTCTAGAAGTACCAAAGGCAGGAAAGCAGTGGTGCCAGGTCACAGCAGATCAGCCACCACATACTTTCTCAGAGTTGTGGCAGGGGACTTGAAGGGTGAATTGAGTTAAAAGCAAGGGTCAGATCAGGTGCCACCACTGACATGTGCCCAGGGGCTGCCCATGCCCACTTACAGTTTGCAGTCAGCAGAGCTGCTGGACCAAAACAGATGGAGGTCTTGTTCTGCTCCGCACTGCACTAGGCTGGCTCTGGTTTACTGACACCAAGGTAAATAAGAGCAGCATTAGATAAAAATGTTTAATATAGACATACAGCAAAATCACTGGTGGTGCTGAGGTTAAATCCAAGGGTTAGTGGTCTTTATTATGTCCACAAAAAGAGATTGCTACTCTTAAAAAACCTTTTTTTTTTTTTTTTTTTTTTTTTTTTTTAATAAGCACTTTATAAGCTTAATATAGATTGAATTCTCATTAATCCTTACAACATTGTACCACCAGTGGCTATATAGCAATGTTTTCCTAGTTTCTAACATCTAGTTCATATGGCAGAATAGCAATTATTATTACTACAGGAATAATTGTAAATAGAATTTCCACGTAAAAGTAAGGCATTTGGGATAGTGGCTATCTGTAGGCATGCACTATAAGCAAATATTTGAACATGAAATCTTAGCCCAGCAGCATGCACATGCAGCCCCGAATTCTTCTAATTTGTCAGCCACAGAACTAATGTTTTATGAGTGGTGGTTTATTTTTAAACTGAAAAATAAATAAATAAATAAATAAATTCAGTGCAACTTTTGTCATAATATCCTAATGTTATCATGGCACTTTTTACAAAATAAACCACAAATGCTGCATAGCATGCAGTTTCATGGGAGAAAAATGGTGTAAGCAGTTACAGATTTTTTTTTTCTATTCCAGTCATAAACTGCATTATCTCAGTAACTCAGAATGTTTCATTTCAAATATAAAGTAATGCCTCAGAATTTATTTACGTCCACAGACCATGACCTATTACATTTCTCAGTCACTGCAAATATGAAAATGTCTATCTGCAGACTTCAATGTTTACAACCGTGGCTGAAAACCGTGGTTGAGAGTTCAAACCTCGGATTGCTGGTTGGAGACACACGGAGATGCATGGTTTCCAGAAAATGCACTACTTGAAAACAGTCCCTAGATGTCACTAAATACCACGGCTGATTTAAACACAAACCGAGACGTTTTATACCAGATTTGTATTCTCACTCCGGAGATGCGATGTATTCCTACTAGATGGAAACTTACAGTTTTCAAAAATATTATATACATACATATGTATATATATACATATATATTAGAACTTCCATAGCAGTGGTGAAATAATTGCGCATTGAAAATTATGGGAGTTGGAGTATAACAAGCTGCTCTAGTGCTGAAGTGGCAGGACAACTGGGTTTGCTCCTGAGCTGTCAGACCTCCCAGGTGGTTTGCGTCTCCTTCTGGAGGTGACATGGTGCTCGGTCCAGCAGCTTCTCATCAGAGAAGGAAAAATCCTGCTGCTTTATGGGGACAAAGTTAAGCCGTTGTTAAGTGCATCTGACAATCTCTCTTTTCCTGTATGAAATTACTTTCCCACTGCAGCCTGTTCACACCTCATATACTGGTCTTTTTCTTCTCAGAGGTGCCCTGAACCATAAGAGCCCCCCAGCTGTTATGGGGTGGTGTAAGTGGGGCATGGCCTGTTTTTACCATGCAAAGCCAGTTCAGGTGAGTTTTACACTCTCTTCAAGGCTGTGGTCAGCTGATACTCATCACCATTACAATGCAGCATTTTTTTCACCTTCTTTATTTCTGAAACAACACTTCAAATATAACTCAATATAGGAAACATCTCAGTAACCAAAGTACTCTTTGTCGATTGTAACTGTTAGTCTTATTATGTGATCGATAAAGCTTTCTACACTGTCTCCACATCACTGAACTACACATGTTGGGACCACTGTTTGGCACTGAAGTCACCCAGCATGGAGCAGCCCGTGCCTGTACTTTCTGCTCTCTCCGAAACACTCTAAGTGCATGCAAGCTGCCTGCTGCCAGCAGCCTGTCAGTCATTCCTGAAAATTATTTGGAATATTTCTGGTTGATCTTGGCCAAAATTATGTTAGACCATTCTAAAATATTATCAGCATAGGTAATTGCATTGCTGTTTATGAGAATGTAACTTGGTCGTGTTACTCGTGTGGCTGTGCAAATGTTGTTTCCTTGTATTCTCTAAAAAAAGAAATACATAAAAAAGGGGGAGGAAAGTTTGAATTATTTAAAATGCCAATTAAAGTTTTAAAGCCTTTCATTCTTTGGCATTTTAAGGACTTTGCTTAAACATGCATGTTCATTATTCACATGTTTTCCACATGTGTTCTCAACATTTCCTTTATTCAACAGCTAATCCTTGGTCTTTTGTGGTAACACTTTTATTTATGTCTTTATTTATTTATTTAAAAAAAAAAAACATGCTATGCTATCCTAGCTTAATTACATTCTCTGTGGAACTGTATCTGTATATTTTCTGCAGAGATTTCCTTGTCGTATCAAGAATTTTGCCTAAAAGACTGCCTTTGACAAACAGCAGGCCTATGGGGAAGGTTTTCAAAGGTAGGTATGGCGGGTGGTATTTTTGATCATCTGCCTTTACTTTGTGTTACAGTAAACTGTGCGATGCAGTGGTATAATCCACACTTAGTGATGTCTACCGTTTCCCTGAACTCCCAAAAGGGAGCGATTGTAGCATGAAAGGTATTAGTCAAGTGGCACTTTTTCCTTCCAGAAATGAAAACTGTTTGCAAACATTAAAAATCCTCCCAAGTGGAAAAAAGACTCCACTAAAGATGGAATAGAGAAGTTCTGTTTAAAACGGAAAGTGAAAAGAGATTACATCTAAAGTAAGAAAGAAAAGCAACAAAAAAGTCTCACGTGGTTTGTGGTTGCAGAAGAGAGGCTGTAAAACAGAAACCTGCTCCACCAGCAAACCCAGGCAGGTGTTGCTGTTGCTGCTACAAATAGCACTAGACAAATAGCTCTGCCTTGCAGCAGGAAAAACACCCGATTCTGAGGATTTATTCTCATGGACAGGACATCTGGCAACTTTCTGTATGGTACATTAAATCATACCCAAAGTCATACTCTCTTGACTACTTAAGTGTTCTGTTCAGTGTACTGGGATGGCACAAGTTTAGCTCTATTTTGGCCTTTCTTCTTCATCTCAGTTATCTCTGATTGTGCTTATTTGGCACTGCTGAAGCAAATCCTTTGGGTTGGCTCTGCTAAGTCTGGGTCTAGATGGACAAAATTAGAGCAATTTAATATAGTTCTTGTATTATTTTGGTATTAAATTGAAAAAAGACAACACAACAAAACACTGGAAGCAGGCATCAGGTGTACCAGAGGAAATCAATGCTGCTCACATAGCTGTGGATTTACTGTAAACATCAGCACTATAAGACGGTACGAAAAATGTGACCCAATTCGATGGCTCTCATGCTGTCTGTCATTCATTGGCACACTTTATTGTTATTAACACCATTTGTGATTGTTACAGTGATTATGCCTAAGAACCAAGTCACAAGACTCAGCTGGTCTGTGCGCTCCATAAATACAGGACAAAATCCAGTCTGAACCAATAAGCTCTGGGGCTACCCGGAGGGAAAGAGAAAAGCAGGTGAGCAGACAAGGGGACACCACTCAGCACTTTACTTCTCAGCACTGCAGCTGCTGTTAACACTGACAATGCACTGCTGACACTGGTTTGTTCCTGGAAGAACAGTCACGAGGCATCTGAGGAGCAACATCTGAGGACAAGTGTGAGGGTGTTTCTAAAAGGTCTTGCTGAGGTGTGATGGAGACGTCACAGGAGAAAATAAGTTAGTGTTTGCTTTA